>NC_067481.1:94342780-94362780 GCF_947179515.1 Apodemus sylvaticus
TTTGCTGGTTCTTCTCTTCCACTGACATTTTTGCCACCACAATGCTGACTGAAACACAGGTCTTGATAGCACATCTTAAACTGGGTGTGAGGATTCTTATAAAATATCATGTTAGTTATTCTAGTCCCTGGATTCTCCCTATGCATTAGACAGACCTTGCCAAAACGTAAAAATTCCTGCTGAAAATTACAATAAAAATCACCTAGAGAATTACCGTTGTTGCCGCAGAAGCCCGTGTCCAGCTCACAGACTCGCTGTGTCTTCCAGTGTCTGGCTATTTGAATGCTTTCGTCGGCATTTTATAATCCTGCCATCTAGATCCTGTGTGGATTTTGCCAAACTAATCCCAGGATTTCACCATTTTGGGAAGATGGTGTGAATATTTTTTTTTTAACACTTAGCTTCTGGTTGTTTATTGAGAGCACACCGAAATACAATTAATTCTTGCACATTACTGTCTCCTTGCTTTCTATCTATACCAAATTTTCTAGGAGTCCTTTTATTGTAAATGGATTTTTAAATTGTCTGTCTGTGTGTGTGTGTGTATACCTGTGAGAGCTGATGTGGACCGTGTCCGTGCAGATACTGTGAAAGGACACCTGATGGTCAGCTGATGTGAAGGCTGGTCCGCCGCAGAAGGGAGTACTCTTAACTGCTGAGCCATCTCTCCGGTCCCTGGATGTTACGTTTTATTAAATTACTTTTCTCAATATCTCTAGTACAAAGTCCACTTACTTTTCCATGATATATTGCTAATTTTTCCTGTGACTAAATTGATTTTTCTAGTATTTTGTTGAAGATCTGGCACCTACATTTTGGGATGTATTGGCCAGTGATGTTCTTATATCAGATAGTCTTTATCTGGTTTGATATCGTGGTCTTACTGGCCAGACAGGGTGAATTAAAAATGCATGTGTGGCCAGTCTGGGCAGTTCACTCCTTCCATGACTCTGGGTGCCTGTGTCTACATGAAGCTGAGTACCTCCTTCTTAGCCACTGGGAATCAGGATGTTCCTGCACCGACCGATACTACTGTGCTAGATTCACCTATCAAATAAACTGGCGGGTTGGGGTGGACTTTTAGTTTTTCTGTAACTGGCAGTTTTTCTGCCTTCCACCCTGTTTGCTAATGCCTAGAGGCATTTTATTTATTTATTTATTTATTTATTTATTTATTTATTTATTTATTTTGGCCACCACAACTTGGAGGAAGATACTGCTGACATCTGATAGGTAGATGCAGGGATACTGTTAACAAATACACAAGACAGCCTCCCCACTTCTCCAGTCCAGTACACTAGTGGTCTTGAGGTGAATCCTATACTGAATCACTGCTGATTTTCTGTTTGCCACACTGATTCACTCACTCACTCACTCACTCATTCACTCATTCACTCATTCACTCACTCATTCATTCAATCCTTCCCTCATTCATTCATTCATTCACTCCCTCCTTCCCTCATTCATTCATTCACTCACTCATTCATTCCATCTGTACTATCTACTGCAGTTGTCACAGAGTCTGGGATGGAACTCCTTTCTCATAAGGGGTGGGGTCATATACATAGATGCTTTATCTTTCAGTCACACAGTTTTCAGATCATTGTGCCTTCTTGTGAGTCAGTACTAGCTGATGGCAAAGTTCCCTGTTCTCAGTAGTCATTTTCTTTCCCTGGGATCTGCTGTGTCTGACACCGGTGCAGCCACTTTGGGCTTCTGTCAGATCACAGATATGTGCCTTTCCTCGTGGCTGTATCTAAATGCCTGACAAAAGCAACATAAAGGAGGAAGGATTTACCTTGGCTCCTGGATCTGGAGTTCCAGCACACTGGGGCAGGAAAGCCTATCTGTGGGGTCAGCTGCTGTCGCATAGCGGAAAGCTGCAGGAATGGCGCAGGGGTAGGGGGTGGCTCCACACAGCTGGCCCTCTCTTTGCAACTTTGACTCATTCAGAGACTCCAGCTCATGGAGAAGTGCTCCCTGGTATCTAACGAGGGTCCTCCCCACTCTGGAGCACTGCCCCCCATAGACACACCCAGAGGTGAGCCTCACTAACGCCTTTGATGCTGCTCAATCCAACTGGGCCGATGGTGGGAACAAACTGTCTGATACACTGCCTGGGATCATCATGGTGTGTCTGTCTTGCTGAAACTCTTTTTAATTTCTCTTTTTCCATCATCAAATGATCCTTTATTGAACTGTTTTCCTTTGTAGGTTTTTTTTTTTCTTTTTTGGCTTCGTTGGATTTTATTGCCGTTGTTTGTTTTATTTCCAGACAGGGCTTTTCTATGTGGCCTCGGCTGGTCCTGGAGCTCACTCTGTAGACCAGGCTGGCCTTTGTCGTTCTTACACAGCTGGACATTCTGGGATGCCACTGTGCTGTCCTCTAGAACGTGTAGCAGCTCAGCCCACCACCACTGCAGGCTGCAGCAAGGACCCCAGTGCCTCTTCCAGAAATGTAGAGAGTTCTGCAGCCGAGACCAGTCTGGTCAGTCAGACCACCTGGTGCATCTTCCTAGCAAGCATGATGCCGTATTCTGTGGTTCTCTGTTTCTTTCTACCTCCGAGTAGTCCCCAGAAGACTTTGGGGATCAGGATAGAGTCAGGAATGTACTCTGTAATCTGGGTCTGTATTCCAGGGGGGTCCCTGGAATCCATGGGCCGATCTAACAATTTGTCTTCTTGTCACAATCTTCTTAGCATTTCACAATCAATCGAGTTGAATTTTTATTTTATTGGCTTGCTAACACCCAGGAAGTTGACATTAGGGTCAGACAGACAGAGCACCGACTACCTTACCTTAGGCACGTGACTTTGATTGTTCTGTGATCAAACCCAGAGGATCTGGAAGAGGTAACAGATACCAGCTAGCACCCTGGCTACTGATCTGGTTACATTGCTGTTTGGACTGTTTCTTATTGTTAGTTCATTTATGTTCTCACTCTAGACAAGCCTACTTTCAATTAGTTTATGCCATTTACATTTAAAATGAGTATTGATATGTTTGGATATGAGTCTACTATTTTATTACTCCTGTTTTCTCTACATTTTGTTTCTAATTTTCTGCCTCTTTTTCATTATTTGAAGTTTATTTTAATGTGTCTGTTGCATTTTTAAATTTTTTCACTGATTTCTTTTGTGAATTTCACATTATGTACCCCAGTTCCATTCATCTCCCTGTCCCTTCATATCTGCCCTCTGCCTTTGCTACCTCCCCCACAAAAGAAAAAAAACTGGGCAGTGGTGATAGATGCCTTTAATCCCAGCTCTTGGGAAGCAGAGGTGGGTCGGGGAGGGGGGATTTCTGAATTTGAAGCCAGCCTAGTCTACAGGGTGAGTTTCAGGACATCCAGGGACACACAGAGACCCTGTCTCAAAAAACCAGAAGAGAGAGAGAGAGAGAGAGAGAGAGAGAGAGAGAGAGAGAGAGAGAGAGAGAGAGAGAGAGAGAGAGAGCACTCCTCACAGAAGCTGTAGTGTGTCCCTTTGCCCACACATCTTTACTTGCAAATTTTGTTTGCAATGAGAATGAGTCTGGTTCAAAACCTCTGGCTTCTGCTACACCATCAATACCGGATCCTCGTCCGGTGTCCTCTGGGATATTCTATTGTTGCCCTGTGCCATGGAGGTCTTACAGCTTTGGATCTGCTAGACTGGCCCTTTCAGGTACTCCAGCAGTTCATAGATGAGTTAGATGTTGGGGTGGGCAAACTCAACGCCCTAGATCTGGGCCTGGGTGGTAGCTGAGCTGGTCAGCCTGTCAGCTCTCCTGCACCCACACCACCAGGGTGAGCTCTCCTGCACTGCCCAGCCAGCTTAGCCAATGCAGCAGCCAGCGAAGGGCAGGGCCAGCTCTCCTGCTCTCCTGCTCTCCTGCCCTCCTGCCCTCCAGCTCTCCAGCTCTCCTGCTCTCCGGCTCTCCGGCTCTCCTGCTCTCCTGCCCTCCTGCCCTCCAGCTCTCCTGCTCTCCAGCTCTCCAGCTCTCCTGCTCTCCTGCTCTCCTGCTCTCCTGCTCTCCAGCTCTCCTGCTCTCCAGCTCTCCTGCTCTCCTGCTCTCCTGCTCTCCTGCTCTCCTGCTCTCCTGCTCTCCTGCTCTCCTGCTCTCCTGCTCTCCTGCTCTCCTGCTCTCCTGCTCTCCTGCTCTCCTGCTCTCCTGCTCTCCTGCTCTCCTGCTCTCCTGCTCTCCAGCTCTCCTGCTCTCCTGCTCTCCTGCTCTCCAGCTCTCCAGCTCTCCTGCTCTCCTGCTCTCCTGCTCTCCTGCTCTCCAGCTCTCCTGCTCTCCTGCTCTCCAGCTCTGAGGCCAGCTCTCCCACCCACTGCATGGCAGATGATGTCTATTGCATTTTGATTATTTTACACACACACCACATTGATGTATCGTTTTAGCTATCCTAAGATTGCAATAGACATACTTAAATGTTCACAGATCACTTGGACCCAAAGCTTTGCCACGTAAAGTAGTCTATAGGACTACAAGCGACACCATCTTGGTTTCTTTCCTCCACACTCTGCTCTACAGATGTCAATGTTACAATGTCGCATACATTGAAAACCTTATCAAATGATGTGATAGTATTTGTTTTCAACCCTCGATTTCTTTTTTAAATACCAATGATTTTATTTGGAACCCCTCAACCTGTTCTCCGACATGGTAAGACATGCTGTTCTAACCCCGGCCTCCCTTCCAATTTGCCTTTTAACCTCACAGGTCACCAAGCCTGGATTTCTCCTTGCCTCCAGACAAACCCCTTCCTGAACTCTAGGGACCTCTGGCTTGAAAAGTATGGCTTTTCTGTTTCTATTAATCATAAACTATCAAGGGGATTTCTTTGACTTTGGGGCAGCAGCCTTAGCATCAGATATAGATGTTCACAGTTGAACCTGTGTTTGCTCACTACACTGTGCTCGCTGTATAGGCCAGGTTCGCTGGCCTCGTGCCGAGCTTGACCCCGGCAGTCATTTAGGTCTTTGGGAAGGAGGAGAAGGAAAACCAGTATTTCTTAGAATACTTCCCTCTTACACATATACATCATTTAACACTGCCCTGTGCGGTGCTGACAGATGACAGCCTTCATGGTCTCAAAAACCCTTACATGCATTTCATTCCTACACAGTACAGAGGACACACACTTTTCTTCTGTGCCTTGTAACACGTGGACACTAGCTAGCGAGGGTGATTTTTTTTCCCCACACAGCAGATATTTTTTAAAGCAAAGTTGGGAGGGTGCTCAGTCCCGGGACAGATGGGTCATGAACCACACAGACAGCGCTGCAGCTGTGGATGGAAGGTGATTCGAGCCACAGCTGGGAGAAGCCACTGGCAATGGATTCGAACCATCCTGGTTGGAATAGGCATCGGAGCATCGCTCACAAGCCAAAGGTGTTTCCGTGGGTACAGTCTCTTCCCACATGTCCTGACATTTTGCAATGGAAGGGTTGTTATCTTCTATCAAAGGCAAGATGGCAGGGGCTCAGAGAGTCACTGCAGATGTGCCAGATCCACGTAGACCCTGGGCTGACACTGCCTCTCCACTCCTTCTCACTCTGGACATCAGACTGGGTATCATTTAACGTCTTGTCCTAGATAATGGATTTTGGGGACAGGGGTCAGGGCTCAAATCCCAGTTCCGGCCTTTTCCACCTTAGCTGACCAGGACAACCCTGGGGCAATCGTGAGGCACAGGTCAAGTCTGTGGAGTGCTTCTCACTGGCTGCAGTTTGTGCAAGAGGGTCCGCAGTACAAGCCACCCCATTTCCCAGTCATTGTTAGAAACCACAGTTTACAAAAGAGGGCGGCAGCTTGGAAGGGACCAGGAAGGAGTTGCTGCACAGGAAAGGGAAGGTAACCACCCTTTACTTTCTCTTCTAGCCCCAGAGCAGGTGTTTTGAGGCATTCTGCTTTACAATATTGTTAGGGAAGCTTTAGTAAGAGGAGACCCTTCCCCCACACCCCCCAAAAAAGAAAAGAAAAGCTTTTTCAGTTTCCCCCCAAAGACTCAAGAATTGCATTTTACATAATTGTAAAAAAAAAAAATTATAAGTCACATTACTGTTTTTGGAATAACCAAAATCCCTTCCACTTTTTTTTTTAAATCGTTTGTCCTATGCAGGGGTTGTGGCCATGCATGAGAAACAGCAGGTGGTGCCAGATGACAGGTGGTGTGGGAGCCGTCCCCGGTGGGAGGCGCGAGCAGGCGAGCAGGCAGGCAGCTGCCAGATCGGCTTTGCGCGCTGGCGCCTCGTTCTCAGAAGCTCCGGATCCAGGCACGCGAGGGCTGCTTTTCCAGCACCACGCTCTGGCTGAGGAGGGAGGATTCCTGTTTGTCCTCCTCCTCTACATATTGGCTTGACTCTGCTCTGACCCCCACCAGTGCCGCACAGTAAGTAGGCGTTTGTTTTTGTTGTAACCATTCCCCAGCCCTTACCACCCTGTCAGCCCCGCAACAACTCCGTTTGTCTAATTACGTCCCACCAGCCGGATTGACAGGAGAAATTCAGTTGTGCAGGGCCTTTGAGGGTGCGGTGAAAGCAATCCTTGAATTCAAAGGGAACTGGGGGGGGGGGTGCGATAAATGCGATTTGTTTATTTAGTTGGCAATCTTGCAATATGGGGGCTGCTAACTTTCCATGAAAAAAGAAAAAGCCCTTGAGGAAATGGAGGTATTTCCTGGCTGAATAAGGAGATCAGATTCAAGCCAGCCTCTTTCCCATGTAGAAACCTGGATCTCATGTACAATCTCCATATTATGTAAAAAAGAGAGAGGGGGGGGGGTCTTGGGAGATATTGAATGTATTTAATTGTGTTTTAGAGATTGGTAATGAAAAAGCAAAATAGTGATGTGGGTGTCGAGATGAAATGTATCTTACCGCAGGGGGCCCAGAATAATGGAGTTTCCTTTTGTGCTAAGAACTAGCTTGTCAGTGGGGCTCATATGTTAGCTGCGGTTTCTTGGTATTTTTTAAGCTTGTCTTTTTATTTATTTTTTTAATGAAGGTCTGAGGTTTTTTTTTTTGTGGGGGTGGGGAGGTCTTCCCTAATTAGAGGGTTGGTGAACTTGGTGGCCAGTTAGCACAGTCTGATGATTAATGAAGTTTCCTCGGACAATGGGAATCATGTCAGGAAATCTAGTGGGAGATTGATGGCTGTCACCAGGTTGAATGCTTCTGAGCTGAGCTGAGCTGTCTCGGACCATCCTCGAATTCCTGCTGTAACCAGAATCCCGCTGCTGCTTGCCTTAGGTCTGGAAAAAAAGGCGGAAGCATGGTGAAACTGAACGGCAACGCCGCCGGGGAGAAGGGGGCCAAGCCACCTTCGGTGGAGGATGGTTTCCAGACTGTCCCCCTCATCACGCCCTTGGAAGTTAATCATTTACAGCTGTCTGCTCCCGAGAAGGTAATGGGTCCTCTTCCTTCCCTTGCCCCCCAGGCTACCCTAACCCGGGCACCCAAGCAGCAAAAGATTGTTTTATCCCCTCAAACCCTGTCATCCTTCCAGAGATGAGACGTTCCCTGTGTTAGTGCAGATTTATGGTGTGTGCTCGCAATCTGCATATACAGGCAAGCAAATTAATGTTCTCTTGTTAAGATTTTACCATGGCAGATGAATACACATACGCTTCTACGCAGTGATGAAGGGGGGAAAGGCTTGTCTTAATTTTCCTGAGGTGGTTTGAAAATCGATTGGTATAGATGGAAATGCAGGGACGTGGATCCGATCCAGCAGCTCTCCGTTTGCACCTGCCTAGCTCTTGCCCCTTTGCCACGAGTCGGTTATAAAAAGATAAAGTTAAAAAAAACAAACCCTTCTTCAGAGGAACCCATTGCATCGTGGTAGACGCTGGCCCCAAGCAGCACAATGAGTGGGGAGGGACTGGGACCCAAGAGGGGAAGCAGAATAGAGGCGCTGCGGAGGAGAATGACCACACTGGAGTTCTGAAGGTAAGTAAAAGCGGTGCCAGTTTGGAGTGGAAGAAAAAGTGTATGTAAGGCAAAGGTGAAAGAGAATGAGTCCAGCGTGGGAAGCTCCTGTGGACACCGCAGCGGCAGGGGAATGTCTGGGGACACGGGGCTGGGAAGCAGCCACTTCTAAGGAGGTGGCAGAAGGGTGTCAACCCACAGACATAGGTAAGAGAGAGTGTGTGAGGTCTGCCCGAGAGAGCAGAGGCTTTCTGAAGTGAGCTATTGCATGTCCTCTCGAGAGGTTTGCAGGGAAAAAAGATCCTGCTCCCAGCCTGGAGCCTGAACAATGGATCATCCCATCCGCTCGATTTTTTTTTCCCTCTTGGCATCTCCAGGAGGGCATTGTGTGTCTTAACCACTTGGTTCCAACCAATCAATGAAGAGGAACTAAATCGAGATAAAGAGCTGGCTGATTGGCTGGGGCTGAGTCATTTGTTTTGAAAGCAGAGAGGTTTTTCATAGAAGAATGTGTCAGGGTAGGTGGTAGAAATAGAGTTGTTGAGCTATCCTCAGAAACTAGGAAAGCCTTTAAAAATGAGCTTTGAGCAAGCAACTGCTGCTAAGGAAACGGGAAGAGATGGTATTGAGAACTCGCCGCAGGCACATCAGACAGACTCCACATTTCTGTTTGCTTGTTTATTTTGAACTTCATATTGGAAACACCAGGCAATTTAGAAACTCCTGGTATTGAGGTCACCACCCTCCTTCCCCCCCCAGAGCAATTCTGTCAGAATCTCTGATATGAGGTCCAGTCACCAGCACAGATACGGTCTCCCCAAATGACCCCCATGTGTGGCCACAATTCAGTAACTCCATTTCAGACCCATAGCACACCTGCAAGTCTGGGATTGGAAACTCCCATTATGAGCCAACCTTTGTGTGACCCAAAGGCATGGAAAGAGGAAGTGAAAATGTTTGGACCTGAATCCAGGTGTCAGTGCAGTTTGTGAAGGAGAAAACACTGCATCAGGATTCTGCAAGTTAGTAGCCACATGCGCTGGTCTGAGAGGAAAGTAATGAAAAGAGACAGTGGTGGCCACTCCCTCCAAACCTTCCACATAGATACAGGCTATCTAGAGAGTCTGTGCCCTCTCTCCCTTTACTCTCCAAATTCCTTCTGAGAGTTTTCTTCTCTCCCTTCAGTCCAGATGTACCAGGAAGTTACCCCAAAGCCGGCACAGTCAGCTGTCTCATAGTATACACCTACAGATGCAGTGAGGCCCTCCCTGCAGGGTCATGCTGCACACTCTCTGGGCTTCTCCTGGGTGGGTGTTGGTTTCCCCTTCTGTGGAGCAAAGGAGCTCATACATCAGGTTGTCAGAACAAAATCAGATGCGGCATCAGATGTCAAGTGGCCCAAAGCCAAAAATAAAAGAGGAGTAATTAATACATTCTAGTGCTTTTTAAAATGTCAAGTACTGTTCCAGGAGTGTGCAGGCACATGTTCATGAGCACACACACACACACACCACACATTGCACACACACTGAACATTTCACATATACTCTCACCACGTGCTCACACCCACACCCATTCATGCACACACATACACACATCTCACGCACATATACACACATACCACATGTGCACACACACATGTACTCTCAATCACACACACACATCCTGTATTCACTCGCGTATGCTTACATGCACACACACACACACACATGCAGGCACACATGCAGACACACACATACAATTTTTTTTTATTTCAGTCTCTCACTAATGAACAGAACCTGGTAAAGGAGTTGCTACTTTGACCAAGTGTTTAAAGAAATTGAAACATAGAATGGTAATGTAACTTCTCAAAACAAAGTTGGTGAAGCACCCTGCATGTAGAAGCTGGGCAGGGTTCTTCCAGAACCTTCCATTTCAGGAACGAGTAATGAACTGGTCTGAGAGTCCACAGGTTTGATCTCTGTCTCTAATTCAGTCAGGACTCCACAATGTGGATAAATTCTCTCTTAGGTCCCAGTCTTCTCTGAGTGGAAAATTGTTTTAGTAGTTTTTTATGCTGATACACTTAGATTTTATTGCTATTTGTTTAAACTGTTCAGGGCAGGAGGTTAGACCCAGTGCATTGTACATGCTAGTAAGTGCTCTACCACTGAGTTATCT
Organism: Apodemus sylvaticus; assembly: GCF_947179515.1. Lineage (NCBI taxonomy): Eukaryota > Metazoa > Chordata > Mammalia > Rodentia > Muridae > Apodemus > Apodemus sylvaticus. Next base: position 94,352,858 of record NC_067481.1, read on the forward strand.
CTCCAATTCAGATTTTATGGTCATTTCAAGAGCAAACACAATGTTCCCCCTAGCAGCAGAACAAATGCGTTAAAGGTGAATTCTAGTCCAGAGGCCAGTTTCCCTAAATGATAGCTACCAGCACAGACTGGGAAGAAACAGGGTTTTTTTTTTTTTAAGCTATGTTCAAATCCTTGTTTCTGCTTCTACTGGCCTCCCCTTAGCTAAGTACTCTGATAACTTCCTTCCTTCCTTCCTTCCTTTCTTCCTTCCTTCCTTCCTTCCTTCCTTCCTTCCTTCCTTCCTCCTTTCCTTCCTTTCTTTGTTTCTTTTTTCTTTTCTTTCTTTCTGATTTTGTTTTTGTTTTGCTTTTCTCTTGAGACATAGTTCTCTCTATACCCCTGGCTGTCTTGGAATACATTATATAGACCAGGCTGGCTGGTGGATCACAGGGGTCCACCGGTTCCTGCTTCCCAAGTGCTGGGATTAAAGTTGTGTGCCACCATGCCAGGCTCCCTGATAAATTCCTTTAACCTACCTCAGACTTGTATGAAAAGTGGGGATAGCACTGAAATTCACTGAAGGGGCTATGAGAGAGGGGGTGATGTGAGTCCTTTGATTAGGTCTCAGTGGGACAGGGTTTGAAGCTAAGATAGTATCAGGAAAATCCCTCATGCTCTATGTGAAATCATGGTTTTCCCTTTGGAAACTCCAAGACATAAAGTGTGCTTGCTAAGTAACATGGAAAACTGTCTTTGGATCTATTCACCGAACACTTCAGTATTGAGGCATATACGCATTAGAAACCCCTTTGGAGGAGGGGCTAACAAGGTGACTTGGTGCTTAAGAGTGGTTTCTGGTCTTGCAGAGGACTCAAGCTCGGGTCCCAGCACCCACAATAGGCAGCTCACAACTGCCTGTAACTTCAGCTCCTATCTGATACCCTTTTCTGGCCTGTGTGGGCGGGCATACACACACACACACACACATAAACACACACAAACACACACACACACATAAACACACACACACACAAACACACACACACACATAAACACACACACAAACACACACACACATAAACACACACACATGCACATGCACACGCACACATACACACACACACACATAAACACACACACATAAACACACACACACAAACACACACACACATAAACACACACACAAACACACACACATGCACACGCACACACACACACACACATACCGAAAAGAAAACATTTTGGCCATCATGGAAAGGATGTTAGTCTGTTTTGTTCCTTTTTTTCTACATATTTTTAAATCATTCCTTGAGAATTTCATGTATAAATGAAATGTATTTTGATCATATACACCCCTTCCAACTCCCCCTAGACCCTTTCGAAAATGACTTCCTCCCAACTTCAATTCTCTTTTTCTTCTTTTTTAAAATAACCCATAAGGTTCAGTTAATATGGTACAAATGCACAGAAGTGAAGGGACCATCCACTGTGTACACATGGAACCTACTAGTGACCACGCCCACCAAGAAAAACCCAACTTCTTTGCCCAGCAATCATCAACTGCCAATCCTACTCACCTGTGGGCGGGGCTTCATGAGTCTCTCCTTCATCTGTGCTGGAACCTTGCTTAGTGCGGTTTTTGTTGTTGTTGTTGTTGTTGTTATCAATTAGAAACCTGGGGCTGGATCCTTCGTAAAGAGCTGTGGCTAGCTTGGTTTTAAAGACTGGCAGTCCAGAAAGCACAGTCCCAGCCACAGCTGGGTCCAGAACATGACAGGGACATCATGCTGGTAGCATGAGGAAGACAGACCAATCGTGTCATAAGACAGAAAGCAAGAGACATTAACGGGACACCAGAAGAACCACATCCATTCCTTCTGAGGACACTCCCTGCGCCATGATCTCATTATCTTTCACTAGACTCTGCCTCTTAAAGGTTCCGGATCTCTCAACATAGCTATCCTGAGGACCCAGTTCCAACACAGGATCCTCTGGGAGACACTCAGGCTATATCCAAACCATAGTATCTAGACTCAGAGTCCATTCTAGGCAGAGTCCATTCTAGGCGGAGTCCTGGGGTGGTTCCCTACGATAACACTGCCTCGGATGTTCTTTCCCTGCGCAGTGTGGCTGAGGTTGGTGGCTTCCTCAGGAGGCTGTGGTTTAGCTTCATAGGTCATTACCTGTGTCTCTTGCATGCCACCCCAAGCTCTGCATTGCTTTTAAGATGTTTTCTCAGAGCAGTGACCTGTCTCTTCCCCTTGTGAGGCCAACCTCAATTGCCCTTACCTTGGCACCCCAGATCCAGTATGTCACCCTTCCATGAATGGCAACTCCTAACAGAAGTTACTCTGACTCCTATGTGGACGTTTGGCAATGTCTGAAGACATCATTGTTAATCATAGCTGGAAGGATGATTCTATTGGTGTCTAGTGATAGAGGCCAGGGATGCTGCTCTGTGCACTGTAGCGCATGCGCATGACTCCTCCCATCTGCCCTCCAAAAGAATTATTCTGTCCCAAATTCCAACAGAGCTTACATGGAAACCAAAGCTCAGGCCCACGGAGTGGTGTATCAAAATATCACAGACAAGGAGTCTTAGAAGCCTAGTCTACCTGACACCCCAACTTTTCCCTGCAATTTCCCATGCTCTCCAGGATGCTGCCTCTACTTCTCTCTCAACATGTCCTTCTTAGCTGTGCTGGCTTGACAGGGCAGTATTCATCTTCTTAAGCTACGTTCCAGCAGGCGGTCCCCTGGACACCTTCCCTGACTACCATCGAGTATAGTTGTAACAATCGTACTGGAAGCTACCCACCCATCTTTCCACCCACCTAGAAATTCCTGTACTCATTTAAGTATACATACACTGCTGTGAAAGGACATGGAGCAGGCTGGTGGGAGATGCTAGGAGATGATGGGGAGACTTAGGAGATGAGGATGAGGAGGGGAGCATCAGTTAGGACTGTGTAAGGGGGAGAGTGTAGTTCAGGAGGACAACGGGATCTGGAGTCCCATTCTATAAAGTTTATGTTGGAGGCTAACCCGTTTTCTCTTCACTTTCATCCGTTCTTCTAGGGAACATTGGAACAGTTGATCAATTAAAACAGTTAAACTAATAGTGGTGACCAAGTCCCCTGCAGGTCCAGTAAGAGAGAGAAAGAGCAGAGGCAGGAGCCTGACTAGAAGCCCCAACTGGGGTATGAAGCAATGGTGCTCTTGAGACTGGCACCATGGAAATAGTAACTAGGTGGATGCACAATCAAGACCTGATGCCAAGGTGGCTTGAGGAGAATTCATTCTGTCTCATTTCCACTTGCCCACTCAGCCTGAGGTCACTGGCTCTATGTGAGCAGCCTTAGTCCTACCACACAGTAGGAAGAAGAAAGTTTTTAATAAGATTCCCTCTTCCGTGTTTAAAAATGGACGTGTATGGAAATAGACTCAGAACAAAGCAGGCAAGTGTCTTCTGGACCATGGGTAGGATCTCCTGAAAAGTTGGTGTGGCGTTGGAATGAGAATGGCTCCTGTAGGCTCATATATTTGAATACTTGGCCCCTAGTTGGTGGGACTGCTTGGGAAGGATTAGGAGGTGTGGCCTTGTTGGGGGGGGGTGTGTCACAGGGCCATTCCCAATCAGTTCACTCTCTGCCTCCTGCTTGTGGATCAAGTAAAAAGCTCTTAGCCACTGCTCTAGCACCATGCCTGCCACCTGCCACCATGCTCTGCAACGTACTAATCATGGACTCGCCCTCTGAAACTGTAAGCCCCAATACATTCTCTCTTCTATATGTTGCCTTGGTCATGGTGCCTCTTCATAGTGAGGGAAAAATAACTAAGACAGTTTGGGACATCCAATTCTACCTCTGGGGCCTTCTCACCACAAAGAAATAGGTAGTCTGGAAAACGCTGTAGTTTTTCTTTTCTCTTTTTTTTTTTTTTTTTTTTTTTTTTTTTTTTTTTTTTTTGAGACAGGGTTTCTCTGTATAGCCCTGGTTGTCCTGGAACTCACTCTTAGACCAGGCTGGCCTCGAACTCAGAAATCCACCTGCCTCTGCCTCCCAAGTGCTGGGATTACAGGCACGTGCCACCACCGCCCAGCCGCTGTAGTTTTTCTACCCATGATTCCCACTTTGCAAATGCAGAAGTGGGTTCAGGGAGTAAACCTACGTCTCAGTACCCACCCAAAGAAAATGGCAGCTGAACTCTACATGTAGGTATCCTGGAGATGCCGGGGCTGTCAGGGCTGAAGAAAGGGGAGCACAGAAAGACACCTTCACCTCAGCAAGGCCCCAAGTCAATCACAGTCACAATCACAATCACAATCACAGTCCAGGCACCAGCCACGCTCCTTTACTTTCCACTAATTGTTAAATCTTTGTGAGTCTTGGAGACGGAGCCTCAGCCACCTTTAAGAGGAGAGGAATAGAGATGTTCTGAGATCAACTGTGGGCATCGGACATGAAATCTATGGCACAGCACATACACGTTAAAATCCTAGGGACCTGGGTTCAAATCTTTGCCACGCTGTTTATCTGCTGTGAGGCTTCTTGTAGGTTGTTCAGCCTCTCTGGAGTTCATGTTGTTGGAACTGTAAGGTGTGCATAATACCCACCTAATAGATTGCTTACTGTCTGGGGGTGAGGGGGATGTGAAAACTGTGTAATGGACCTCACTGGGGCGTGACCCAGAGGGGACCCATTGACCCAGTTTCCTTCCTTTATCTGGACACTCAGAATATGTCACCTAACGTGGTGTGTTGTGGAAGAAGACTGTGGGAGTTATTAGCTTCAAGAGTGAGGCTGGGAGAGATGGGACTCACACAGGGCACGCCTGAAAGGACCCTGGGCGGCGGAGGAGAATTGTCCATCCAGGGCCAGCCTTCCTATCTTCCTTTCCTCCTTGAGACACAGAGCCTGAGAAATGTCAGCCTCTCTCTGGGGATCAGCTCCACCCACTCCACAGGACAGCCTCCCCCACCCGCCCCTCTACAGGGAGGCTCCCCAGAGGCTTCTGAGCTTCCCACACTGGGTGAGGCTCAGGCAGTTCCTAAAAATAGGTACAAAGTGATCAATAAACTCAGTAAAGATTCTCAGTAATTTAAAAACACGACTTTAAACAAAGAATATTTATAATGATTATGTTGGTAATTTTTGGAAAAAATTACAGGCTTTTGTGAATGTCAAATTTACTATTTTTCTTCCACACTTTTTAAGTTAGCAGATAGTGATGGCTCTCACTGTGACACTGTCCTTGGGACATGTCTCTATATTTTGTTCTTATTCATTCCCTACTGTCCCTCCCACGCCCGCTTCCTCCTCTTTCAACCCCTTTTGTCCCTCTGTAGTCCCCTATCTTCTGCTTTTTTTTTTTTAATTTTTATTTTCTGTGCATGCATGCTTTGTCTGCGTGTATTTCTGTGCCTGGTGCCCATGGTGACCAGAAGAGGGTGTGTTGGATCCCTGGAATTGGAGTTGCAGACAGTAGCGAGCCACCATGTGGGTGCTGGGAATCAAACGGGCGTTCCCTTGAGGAGCAGCCAGTGTTCTGACCACTGAGCCACCTCGCTAGCTCCTCTGCCCTCTGTTTTTGGGTCACATATGTTCCCAACTTCCCCGCCCTTTCTCCATTAGATCCCTTCCTCCCGCTCTTAATACATTCTTCTTGGCTGCCTAACGCAATGCAGAGTCCTTCCGCAGTTACTTAATATTGTTTCTAACATTCAGTTGGATCTAGCACCTGACTTTTGTGCTTCTTATTGCTAGGAACATATCCTATGAGCATTGCTTTTTCAGTTATACAACACCCTCTAGATAGAACCAAAAAACTGGGACTGATTTGGACTGCTGAGGAGGAAGGGCTGGTTAAGGGAACCCTGATGCAAAATGGAAAACGCTCAGCAAGTCGTGTGAGGGTGAGGCAGAGAGGCTCAGGGGGAAAGGGGCAACTGCAGCCTGCTCCGTGAGAACATAGTCTAAGATGGTGGCACGCGGTCTCACATACAAGAACACTGTGCGTAAGTTCTAGTCTCTCTTATTTGTGTTTTATGTATTATTGGTACTTGAAACCTGAACATACTTTGGGGGGGGACAAAAATGTGATTTTAAATTGTGTGTGTGGGAGTTCCATGTTCTCCAAGGCGGGAAGAAGACATTGGATCCCCTGGAGCTGGAGTTACAGAGACCACCAATAACTGGGTGCTGGGGACCAAACTCTGGTCCTCTATAAGACAGGGTTTCTCTGTGTAGCCCTGGCTGCCCTGGAACTCACTCTGTAGTCCAGGCTGGCCTCGAACTCAGAAATCCACCTGCCTCTGCCTCCCAAGTGCTGGGATTAAAGGCGTGCGCCACCACTGCCCGGCTGCAGCAGTTGCTCTTAAGTGGTCTCTCCAGACCCCAGAATGTGACGCTTTGATACGTGTCTACATCACATAATAAAATATACGCAATAGAATATTATTTAGCAATAAGAGATTAAGATCTTTTCAGTCTTGACAACTTGAGTGGATCTAGATGTGTATTGCTAAGAGAGTGGCGTTGATGGAGGCCATTTGAAGAACTTTGTAATTTTCAGTTTTATAACCATGAACACGCATCAAACTTTTGTTTTGAAAAGTCACTCCCGTTTCTCCAGAGGTGAAGCGGCGTGGGAGGGCTGATGTGACCTGCTCCTTACACCGGGGTGCGTCCCTGTGGAGAGCTGCTGAGCCGAGAGCCGAGGCAGGGTATTGAGGCGATGCCGGCCACGCTGATTTATATATTGTCTCTAAGAAAGCAAAGGCCTGGCAGAGAAAAGAGCCCAGAGCAGAGTGGCAGCTTCATATTAGCGTTCTGTTTTTGACTCATCCTGCTGTGTGATGTGAGCCAAATGTCTCCGTTCTTTCTACGCCAATCTCCCACGGTGAAATTGATGGCTCTGCATAGACTGCCACTAGATCCCTGGGCACAGGCTGCGGGTCTAGCGGTCAGGATCACAGGAAGATTTAATCCCAGGGGCAGCGTGTGATGGGGAAGGCGAACGGGAAGATCTGAGAGCGGACTCCGCCCCCATCCGGCCACGTGGCCTTCCTTCCTTTGTCTCCAGCGTCCTGGGGACTAGAATTTGTGGGGTGGCACCTGACTGGATTCAGCACAGCCTCATAGCGACCAGTGAGGGTTGTGGTCTCAATCTTCTCTGAGACTGAGACTCATCCACCGCAGAGTCCATGAGAAGACTGAGGTGCAAGACAACACAGACTTTGGCGCGGGGCCAAGCCCCTAGAGTAGTGGAGTAGTGGTCAACGACAGACAGAGCTCCATGCTGCCGTTTGCGCCTTGGCTCAACCAGTTCCCACTCACGGGTTTGGACTAAAATTCCTCACCTGGAAAATGGGAAAGCTAGCAATGACTTTGACAGGGGTGGGGGGAGGGGGATGAGGAGAGACTCAAGGACTGGAAAGAAAGGTGAAATTAAAGCAGCAGCAGCCTGAGCGGTGGTGATGCACACCTTTAATACCCGCACTTGAGTGGCAGAAACAGGCAGATCTCTGAGTTCAAGGTCAGCCAGAACTACACAGAGAAGCCTGCTGTGAAAAACAAACACAAAAAAGAAGAAGGGAAGGGAGAAAAGGAGGGAGGGAAGGAAAGAAGGAAGGAAGGGGAAATTAAAGCAGCCCTCCTGGGTCGAGTCCCCACCTGATGTGCCCGCAGCCTCTCACCCTGCTGCAGGGATGAGCCTTGGCTATAGGGAAGGTCTATTTTTGGCTCATGCAAGCCCAACTCATAAAAATACAATCTTGCTCCTTGTCAGCACTTCTGCGCTTTCGTTTATTGTTCCTGCCAATCCTGGGGACTCGCCATGTGGGAACCTCTTCATTATTGATCATCCAGGGAGGTAGATTTTAAATTTTTATGATCTGCACTTGGAGCCATCTGAACCACCATGTAGGATTTGGACCGTGCTAGTGAAGTGGGGGTGAAGGAGACAGAAGCCGGAGAGGGGATAGGATATGCTTTGTAAATTAATAATTTATCCCATTTCTCGATGTTAATTATATTAAATGATATTCCTCACATTAGCAGCTTGAAGGGATATTGGAGGACCAGTGTGTAAATAGGAGAAAAAACAAAAACAAACAAAAACGGAGTGATTTTACCTGGAGCCTCATTTGTTAAATGTCTGCACACCCGACTTTTAACAATAAAAAGACTAGGAAAGGCTTTTATTTTCATTCCTCTCCACCCCCCACCTTTACCCCATCCCCCACTTTCACCCAGTCCTCCCCCCACACCTTCACCTCCCCCCACCTTCACCCCATTTCTTTTTCAAATCAAACCAAGGCTTTCAGGGCTCTCTGTCTTGCTCTGTTAAAAGGGGAAGAGGGGGAGATTACACACACACACACACACACACACACACACACACACACACACTGGTTCTGGTTCCACTCCACAGGAACAAAGCACCCCGCCCCCCAGAGTAGCCTGACTCTAACGATTTCATGGGTGGGGCTTTCCAGGTCTCCCACCACCACAGCTTCCTCCCAGCGTCTAGGCTGCCGGGTAGCTCCTTGAACAATGGCTTCTCCATTGTTCACAGTCCTTCAGCTCCCTATGCCCTTCCCGCCATCTCCCAGTGGTGATTAGACTGACCTTCTCAGCCTATGCCTGCCCCTCCAACTTCATCTATGTCACTTCCCTTGTGGCACTGTCCTCTGGCCACCCAGAGATGCCGATCTGTGGTCCTGCCAAGTATCACCCTCCTCCCTCCATGTAGAAAGATCTTTTCTTTGGACCCGGGGAGGCAGAAATGGTCAGATGAACATGTCTAGAGATGAACAAGTTAAGGGAGAGGTGGAGGAGGTGCAAGGAAGTTATAACTAGATAAATGTGCTGATTCGAGGATGTTTTGGACAGATGGCGGCTAGAACCGACTGACTGCTGGAATGGATTTGGAAACGGACGGAAAGAAACGGGTCTTGAGAAAGTCCCGCATTGAAATAAACAATGGTATTGTCTCGGTTGGAGTTTCTGTTGCTGTGAAGAAATACCATGACCCAGAGCAGCTTGGGCAGGAGAGGGTTTATTGGATCTTCCAGCTTATAGAGTCCAGGGAAGTCAGGCAGGGACTCAAGACAGGAGCTGGTGCCTCAAGACAGGAGCTGGTGCGGAAGGAGGAAGGAGTGCTGATTTCTGGCCAGCTCTTCCCGGCTTGCTCAGCCTCTTACAGCCCCAGGACCACACCCTTTGGGGTGGCCCCGCCCACAGTGAGCTGTACCCGCCCACATCAATTATTAACCAGGAAAATGCCCCCAGGACTATCTGGTGGGGGCATTTTCTCTCAAGTTTCCTCTTTCCAAATGACTCTAACTTGTGTCAAATGGACACAAAAACTGGCCAGCACAATGTGAATAATGTTTTATAGGCCCAGATTCTATAGGTTCGAGCTTGCAGGATAGTCGGGAAAAGCTATAGAATATGATCACACATGAAAGTGCAGGATAGCTGGGGAAGGGGAGTCGGAGCCCTGCAGGTTGGATGTGGCCGTGGCAAGTGCGGGCGCGGGCCCCAGGGATCGTGGCCAGTGGGCAAAGCGAGTCTCGGAGAGCCCTGAGGCATACACTCTACACCGCAAGTGTGTAAGAATGAAAGACGCTCTCAGCATGAGGCTGTGAGCACTCGTGCTCACATCTGAGCGTGTGCAAGGCCTGAGAGTGGCCAAGAAGTTGCTCCGTAAAACCCGAGTCAGCCTAGCCTGAAGAGGCCAGATGTGAGAGGACAGGCTGGAGGGTAAAAGCTGAGGAGAGCTGATCAGCCCAGAGGAAGAACCAAAAGAAAGCAGCCAAGGACGAGGGAAGAGGAAGTCTCAAGGAGAAGGCAGACAACAAGCAGGCCTGTGCATTTAATAGGGCTGCTTCCAGAATAAAATCATCTGGTAGGGAGACTCCGAAAGACAGACATGCAT
>NC_067481.1:94667780-94747780 GCF_947179515.1 Apodemus sylvaticus
TTGGACCTCACTGTGAGATCTACTAGAAAAACCGCTAAATATAAACATAACATGAGAACATGGGTGGACAACAGGTAGCTCAGACAATTTCTTTCTTTCTTTTTTTCTTTGTTTTTTCTTTATTTCTTCCTCCCTTCTTTTCTTTCTTTTTTTGTTTCTTTGTTTCTTTCTTTCTGTCTTTCTTTCTTTCTTTCTTTCTTTCTTTCTTTCTTTCTTTCTTTCTTTCTTTCTGATTGGGCTTCATGTAGCCGAGGCTGGCCACAAACACTTTACATAGCCAAAAATTACCTGGAGCTCTTGATCTTCTTTCTTCTACCTCCTGAGTGCTGAGATTTCAGATATGTGTCTTCATGCCCAGTTTATGCAGTGCTTGAAACTGAACTAGGATTGTATATGTACATACAGACAAAAATACACATATACACACACATACATGCATGCATACATACATACATACATACATACATGCATATGTACTAATATGACTACCCAAGCATTCTACTAACTGAAGTACATCTGTACTGCCACAAGAGAATATTACTCAGCTATTGACATCAAAGATGTAAATTTCTTATACAATGTGGCTGATCCTTTAAAAAAAAAAGTCAAGTACAAGAAACCAACAGAAGAAAGGTTATAGAATGCATGGCTTCATGTTTGTAAAGTATCAAAAATGGGTGAGTATTAGGGAGAGCAAGCAGCCTCCTGGTTGACAGGACCTTTGGGCAGGGGATGGATGGTTATGGCTTGTGGGCTAGTGGTTCTATTTTGGTGAGTAAGCGTTCTAGAAATGGGTAGTAATGAAAACTACACAACATTGTGGATGAACGTGATGTCACTGACATGTGCACATCAAAGACTGCTAAAAAAGCACAAGGCTTCATGCCCCCATACCTCTAGTTCCAGAACTTGGGAGCTTGAACATAGTCACACATAGACACACAAATAACAACAGAATCTTTAATGAAGTAATGATATACTCACCGAGACTGTCATCATTGCTGTGACCACTGAGATATATAATAGGCACCCATACAGCCATTGTCCCCAAAGGAATTTGCCCTATGATCCAGTCATATAATATTTCTCATCCACTTAATTCTCACAGTTCTGAGAATAAATGTTTTAAACAGAGTAGGAAATTATTATAGAGATTTTTGTGGAGTGGTTTAGGTAGAGCTAGGATCTCCTTATTAACTCTGCTGGCCAGGGATTCGATATAGAGGCCAGGAAGGTCCTGAACTCACGGAGACCCTGTGGCATCTGCCTCCTAATGGTGAGGACTACTCTGTACCTGTACCACAAGCCCCAGATTAAAGGGGGTTTTATGGAGACTGAAATCTCTTTCATTTTCTTTTACACGTGTAGCTGTTTTGGCTGCACGGTTATCTGTGCATCTCTTGTATGGCTGTGGAAGACAGAAGAGGGCTTTGCATCCACTGACCTGAAGTTAAAGACAACTGTGGGCAGACATGTGGGTGTTGGGAATCTAATCCAGGAACTCTGGGAGAGCTGCTAGTGCTCTTAACTGCTGAGCCATCTCTCTATCCCCTTTAAATGTAGATTTCACTATGTGATATTTAACGAAAAAACACATGCTCCAGGGGGAAAAGGTGATTCCAAGTATGGGTATGGGCTCCTCCAAGGAGAATTACACCAATGAGTAATTTTGAAAAATGAATAAGAAAAAGGGGTCTATGAAGTTTTCTAAGGACTCAGGAGGCAGGATAAGCCATAAGTGGAAAATAGATACCAAAACCCATTGTAATCTGCTAGTACATATTAGATGCCATTGTCCATACAGTATGTACTGTATGGAAAGGGAGCCCAGGGAGACAGAGGGCTGCCTACCAGGACTGAACCAGAATCTGGGAACACCTAGGCAACTAGAACGATGCAGCGCCCCCTGGCTGCCTCTTGGGTTTCCAGACGTCTTTGAGCTCAGCCTGGGCATAGAGCGCGAGGCCACTGTTGATGGGAAATGGCTTTGTCCCAGGTGGATCGCGGGCTGGTCCTCGCGCTCTGGAAGAAGATGGGAGACAATGTTGGAATCTACGCGACCGAAACCTTGGAGAGGTACGCCCTCGGGCTCACCTTCCACCAGACTACGGGGCGAAGGCGGGCTCTACGGACCTCCGGGTCCAGATAAGCCCAACTCTATCTTCCCACAGGACCTTCGTGGCTTTCCCCTCCACCAAAACCTACTTCCCACACTTGGACCTGAGGCCAGGCTCTAGCCAGGTTAAAGCCCATGCCCAAAAGGTGGCCGATGCCCTGACTCTCGCTACCCAGCACCTGGACGACCTGCCTGCTTCTCTGTCTGCTCTCAGTGATCTGCATGCGCACAAGCTCCGCGTGGACCCCGCTAACATTCAGGTGAGTCCTGTGTCTGAGCTCACCCGCGGTTGCTGGAGATGCGGGGCCCTTCGAGGCTCGGCGTGGGCGCAGATAAATGCAAGGCGGGGCGGTTCTCTTTCTCAGTTCTTCAGCCACTGTCTGCTGGTGACTCTTGCCCGGAACTATCCTGGAGACTTCAGCCCGCAGATGCATGCCTCCTTGGACAAGTTGCTGGATCACGTGACTTCCGCACAGGTCTCTGAGTATCACTAAACTGAGGATGCAGGATAGTGTACGATCCAGCCGTGCCCCTTTTCAAGCTCACAGTGTTTGCGTAAAGCTCCCCAGAGTTGCACTGCTGTCCTGTATGAAGAGGGGCACAGGAGAAAGGTACACCCAGCCCCAGTTGTCAGAACAACCAAGAGACTGGAACTACAGCTAAGCTGGTGTCTCAGACCTCAGATGAGAAGCAGCTGTCCATTGGTTTTGTTTCGTTTTATTTTTACCTTTGAGATAAATTTCATGTGCACATGTAACCCAGGCTGGCCTCTCAAATCCATACTACAAACTAGGTTGATCTATCACTCCTGATCCTTCTGTTTCACACCTATCTCCAACCCATCCCCCAGTGGCCACCCACCATCTCGGATTACTGGGCGTGCCCCACCAGACCTGGCTCCAGGGTGGTTTCTTTTCTTTATTTTATGTATGTATGTATGTATGTATGTATTTAAGATTTACTTATTTTACATATATGAGTACACTGTCGCTGTCTTCAGACACACCAAAAGAGGGCATCAGATTCCATTACAGATGGTTGTGAGCCACCACGTGGTAGCTGGGAATCAAACTCAGGACCTCTGGAAGAGTAGGCAATGCTCTTAACCACTGAGCCATCTCTCCAACCCCTGGTTCTTTTTATGTTTATTTAACCTGTCTGTTTGTGTTCCATGTTGGAGATGGGAAGAAGGGTCTCCTGGGTGCCAAAGTGGCTCCAAGCTGCAGAAAGTGCAACTAACTCGGGAAAGAGACTGGCGATCAGTGAATGAATGAATCAACCTTTACAAAAGAGTAGAAAGAAAGGCTTTATAGAGGACACTTCCAAAGGGTCGTGGGCTGGGTGGTAACTAGAGTCCCACCTGCAGCTGGAGGACGGTCCTAGCACCTTCACACATTCTCAAGCTTCAGAGGAGGCTCAGGGATCGCCACCAGGGAGGCCTATGGCATTGAGTTACACATCCATGTCTTTAGCCTTGGCCATATCAGTTACAGAACTGTGGCTTTTGTCTCTCAGAAAGGTGATAGGTACTGAGGTCACAAGTCAGAATAAGTGACCTGTTCCATACAATGCCCTGCCCCCTTCCAATTGGTCTTCGTCTAACTCTGCTCAGGCCCAGGTGGGTTAGGCCTGGTCCTATTACAAGGCAGTCACCTCCTGGATCCACACATCGGGTTCAGAGCTGGAGATGATGCTGAATGAGGGGATCAGTGGATGTCCAGGACACACTGGGCACCGTCCCACAGAAAGAAATTCAATCAGTGACCTCCTGTCTTCCTAGCCCAGCCATGCCCAGGGTGTGTCTATTAGGGACTTCATGTGTATGGAGGTCAGTAGTTAAGGCATTGTGTGCCAGACTCAATTTCTCAGAATGAGGTGGGACCAGCACCAAAGCCTGTCCTGTAGAGAGGTGGCAGGGGACCCTCCAACCCTGCCTTCATTGCACTTCAGAGAGGGCAGGGGGTTTTTTCTGGCTGCCTAAAGTCAGTCACATGCAAGGCAGAAAACTGATTTAACCTGCACATTGGCCACCTCTCAGGCTAAGGAACATGCCCTGGACATCCTTAGTCAGACCTTCAGTTCTTACTCGACATGAGACAAACTGTCAGGTATGAGAAAGTGGAAGCTGTGAGGTCACCTCCTATGGCACATGCTTGACACACTTTCTGTGACATGGGGAAAAAAAGGGACAGAGTGGTCTCAAAATACAGGGGACAAGTGATGGTTCATTATACATGAGACCCTGACTGGGCTAGGCCAGGAGGGAAGAAGAGGATGCACCTTCTGTGAACAGGATGTCGACCTTTCTGTGCCTGGACATTTCTAGAGAACTCTGACTAATGCAGGGAGTAAAACAAACAAACAAACAAACAAACAGAAAAAGACATCTGGGTAGGCTCACCTTCTCTAGGTAGGCCAGCCTGCTCTACAGAGTGAGTTCCAGAACAGTCAGGGCTACGAGAACCCTGTCTCGGGGAAAGAAAAAAAAAAAGAAACCAAAAAACAACAACAAAATAAAGCAAACAAAAAACATAGCAAGACCTAAGATTTTTCTCTCACAACATGAAGAAAACATGTTTGGGGATGTTACTGGTGCTAGAGAAGCTTCTCTAAAGTGTTTCCTGGGTCACCAACTCCTCCCCAACAAGGCAACAGCCAAACAAAATAAAAACAAAACAGCTCAGCAAGGACTGGCTGCTCAGACTCCCTAATGAGAGTATAGTGTATGCCCGTCTTTGTATTGAGTATTATACTTGCTCTGAGAGAGTCACAGGTACCAGATTGTTCCAATCCTCGCCCTTCCCTATCAGAGGCCAGGGGTGTGGGTGAGGAGTCCTGGCTGCAGTGGCAGGTGGTGGGCTGGCCCCAGCACAGTGCCCCTGGAACAGCCCCAGCACAGTGCCTTCTTGCTGCTGCTCAGGAGGCAAACAGGTCCCTTTCCTTAGTCCAAGACCGAGCTCACTGCCCCATTCTTTGCATGCATCCTGCCTCCTGGGATCTCCTTCTGGGTCTGCTCTCCTGATGTCAGCAGCAGCCAGAAAGCAGGTTGCCTAGGTCTGGGCCCCTGGCTCTAGGCTGGGATTTGAATGCCTGTCCTGCTTGTAGATCTCTAGAGATACAGTGATGCCCCCAAGGCTGGTCCCTGAGAGCTCCAGCCTGGGGAGCACTGAATACAGCTTTTTAAGAAATATGGTCTCCCTCCCCACACATATACACTCTGCATAGCCCCCATTCCAAGCAGGAGCTTCTCAGACCACTGGGATAATTCCTTCTTGTCTACTCCTATGAACGACATCTTTGCCTCACAGATAAGCTGTCCTTATGGAAATGTAGGAAAACACAAGACAAGCTGGAACACACTTAGGCTTTCCTACAGGCAGACATGCACGCACACACATGTACATGTGCACACACACATGCATGCTTGTATTTTCCAAGTAGGAATGTTCCCACTTTTGTGTCTCCCAAACCAGAAAGAGCCAAAATGATATCCTGTAGCTCTCCTCTGTCCAGAGATATCAATGAGATATAATTAAGTACACATAAAGGTGGGATCCTAGGATTGAGACATTTTATAAAATTATAATCGCATCATTCCCCATGCTTCCCTCCCTCCAACCCCTCCCATGAGTCTCCTCCTCAAATTCATGGCCTCTTTTGCTGTATTTTCTCACACTCTCACACACACAACTATATAAACACAATCTGCTGAATCTGTTTAACGTTGCTTGCATGTTTATGATTTCAGGTCTGACCACTTCATATTGGACAAGAAATTAGGGGGCTCATCCCTGAGAAAGACTCATATTCTTGCACTCAACATTCCTTAGCTGCCTGTAATTCTCGGTCAGGAGGGTGGGCTTTAGATTCCCACTTCCACAGTAGCATGACTATTGATGGTCTTGTTTAGGGTCAGGTCTTCTTTAGGTGACCACATTGTTGACATACCACAGGAGAGGCTTGTCATTTCTAGGAGACTCAGTCTCACAGAGATTTTCTGGTCCCCTGGCTCTCACACTCTTTCCACCCCTTCCTTCTGCAGTGATCTCTGAGCCTTACATCCAGGACTTGTGCTGTAGACATGTCCACTGGGGACGGGCACCTCAGGATCCGACGTCTTCTGTGCTTTGACCACTTGTGGTTTTCCGTAATGATCTTCATGTGTTATACAGAGAAGCCTCTTGGATGAGGGCTGAGACCTACACTTCTCTGTGGGTATAACGATATACATTGAGAATGCACGTAGGAGCTGGGTATGGTGGTAAATCCCTTTAAAACCAGCATTCAGGAGGTAAAGGCAGGGAGATCTCTGAGTCTGAGGCCAGCCTAGTCTACAGAACAAGTTCCAGGACAGTCAAGAGATACACAGATGAACCCTGTGTTGAACAAAAAACAAAACAATAGTTCAGAGTTTGGTGGTTTAATAAATGCAGTACCAGGTTCTCCTGTAATATCCACAGTCATGGTGAGCTAAGTTCCCAGTATAAGGCATGACTCTCCCCCTATTGAGCAGGCTTCCATCCAATTAGCTGTAGGTTACTGCCAAGAATGAGCACCCCACTGCACCCTGGGGCTACCTTGCCATGCTGGTCACAGCTGTGGCCCACAGGTAGGATAGCTCTGTAGAACCATTGGCTGCATGCCTCCCTTGGCAGTCTGCATAGCAACTTTCAGGACTATGAAGGCCAGTCCTCAGTGAGGAAGCCTTCAGGTCAGATCCAGCATGAATCCTCTGCGTCCCAACTCCAAAGTGCAAGGTGTCACATAATTTTAGTCAGAGCAGTGAGAGATCCCTGTCAGTTCAAGCCCTGCCTGGTCTACAGAGCAAGTTCCAAACCAGTGAGACCCTGTCTTAAAAAACAAACAGAGCAGTGAGTATGTGTTTGTGTTCTGCATCCTGGAGCAGCCCAGCAGAGCTTACTGCCTGTGCAGACACAGGCTGGGCAAAGATGCCTCATGCACTGCAGTCTAAGTGCAAGTACAAGATGCAGCTGGTCAGAAGGGAGTCTGCGCTCTGCTCTCAGCACAGAAGCTTCCCTCCTGAGATTCCCCTCTGCTTCCCTGGCTGATAGCAGCATCCAGAACAATTCTGGTCCTGGCTTTCAGGCCACTGGCTCTAGGTTGGCATCTCAGTCTGCCTGGCTATGGTGTTCTGGAATGTGATCTAGCTTTTCAGGCTTTTAGAGGAAGGAGTCAGCCTAAGTTACACTGGATACAGCTTCCCGGAGGGTGGCGAGGACCACATTCACTAGATTCCTGGCAAAGAGCACACCCTCAATACCTAGGCAGTTTCTTCCTCTCCCTGTGACTTCTTCCTTACAGTTAGTTCACTCATCTTTATTATCTTGCAATTATGTATATGCATGTTTCTATGTATGCTATATGTGTGTGTGTGTGTGTACACACGTATGCGTGCCTATGAAGGTCACGAGTGGGTGTGAAATACCTGGAAGCTGGAGCTGCTGTTACAGGTAGTTTGGATCCACCTCACCTGGGTCTGGGGAACCAAACTCAGGCCCGCAGAAAGGGCAGCAAGCATCCTTCAGTGCTGAGTCACACCTGCAGCCACGTCATTTTTATTTGTGTGTAGAAAAACACATCAGCAATAAACTGAAGTCCAGACAAGCATTCATACCATTCTGTGTTGTCAATAGGGAGAGTCTCTCTGTCATATCTCTCTACCCAGAAAAGGCCCAATAAACGTTGGGGCTGAACCCAGTATCTTCACTAAGTTTAAACAAAGATGAGTCTGAAGGGAAGGAGGGTTGAAGGAAAGGAGGGAGAGAAAGGGAGGGTAGAGGATGGGAGAGAAGGACAGGGAGGAGTGGAGGAAGGATAGGAGCAAAAGAAGATTCCTAAAACTAAGACACCCTTTAAGAATCTCAAGGAGAGTTATGCTGTAGACATATCTACTGGGGACGGGCACCTCAGGATCCGATGTCCTCTGTGCTTTGACCGCTCGTGGTTTTCCGTAATGATCTTCATGTGTTATACAGAGAAGCCTCTTTGATGAGTGCTGAGACCACCAAGGCAAGAAGCAGCAGATATATTCGTCAACACAGCAGGCCACCTAGATAACATTTCCACTCTCATGTCAGCCCAGAGTTCCCTCCTTTTCCATGAGCTACATGAGAACCCATTAACTCTGAGGTGACTGTTGTCTGGGCAGGGGAGTGACCTGGGTTCTGAGGTATTGTTGGTCCTTCACCTAATACCAGAAAACCTCCTTGAGGTAGGTATCAACAGCCACTGACTTATGCTTGCTTTCCCCATAGTTCCTAAGCCCAGCATGCCTGTAAGTATGACCAACAACCTGGTTTATTCACACCTGAGCTTCACACCTCCATGGACAAGCTGTTTGCTGCTGTGAACCTCCAGGTACCATAAACCTCTGACTAGTAACACAGACCTCATTCTTTTGGCTCAAAACCATGTCCAACATCCAGTTCTGCGCCTGCCTCCCTTAGTATGAATAACATATATGTATGCCTGAGTTGTTTCTGTCCCTGACATGCCAACGGATGTATAGTCAAAGTGTCTTGTCCCAGGGACCTTTCTGAAGCTGCAGTAAGGGAGAAGAGCATACAAACTAGATCACAGCAGAACAATTGCACACACCTAAGAGGAAGAAAAGATATGGGGGTAGGGGGAGGGAAGAGAAAAAAAAACAGAAAAAAGTAAAAGAGAATGGATAGCCATTTGGATTCCCCTGACGATTTTTTTTTTTAATGTTATCTCAGTTAGGGAGTTGGTCCCTCTGCTGTCTCCCTCACCCAAGTCAAGGAAGTTAGAACTGAGGCCCAGGACTTTGCACTGAGCACTGCCTCTGGCTCTTATTGTCTGTTTCCTTTTGCAGTGCTGGGGACTGAAGCCAGAAGCTTCCTCAGGCAAAGGGAACAAACACTCTGCTATTCACTTACACCCCAGCTTCTGTCTTATTGTTTGCTTCTCCTAGAAACATGGGGGGTAGGGGTGGGGGTGGGGATGTGTTTTCTCTCTGCAGAAGATGACCTTAAATTCCTGGGCTCAAGCAATCCTCCTGCCTCATCCTGCCAGGACCTGAGGCTCCCCATGTGTGATATCAAAGCCAGCCTTCAGCATTTCCTTATCCATCCCTGGTAACACTGGGCAGCTAAGATGCAAGACTTTAGGAAGAGTCTGGTGACCTGCTCCTGCAGTTCCCTGTACCCAAAAGGCTGAGCTAGGACAGTCACTTGAGCCAAAGGACTCAGGCCAGTCTGGAAACTAGAACAAGACCTGGTCCCAGAAAAAGTCAAGAAAGGAGGAACCAGGGCAGGAGAGAGTGGACAAAGAGGAAGAGACAGGGGAGAAGGGAGAAAGACAGGAGAGAGCTCCTCTGTGGGTCACCAGCATCTTAGCCTTTTGTCAGAACCCGGGTGAATCCTGGGGCTGAGGCCAGAAGCAGGGTGTGGGTTAGGAGGGAGAGTGTGAAACTGGGACCCAGCGGGAGGAGGGGCGGGGTGGGCACTGCTCGGTTTCTTTTGAGGGATTTGCTTCTCAGACCAAGGCAAGTCTTCCCAAACACCTGTCACTGGAGGCATAGGAAGGGGTAAAAAGCACCTAGGGGAGACAGAGCCGGAACCTGAGGCTCTTGAGGGCCTTTACAAGCCGCTGAGAACTGCCCAAAGGGCGTATCCCAAGCAGTGAAGGTATATAAGTGCTGCTTATTTCAGGTCCCACAAACTTCTGATTCTGATAGACTCAGGAAGCCATCATGGCTATCTCTGCGGAAGACAAAGCCCAACTCAGGGTTCTCTGGGACAAGGTTGCTGGTCGCGAAGACTACGGAGCAGAAGCCATAGGGAGGTGAGATCAGGACACTGCTCTGTGAGGGTCACAGCATCCAAAACAGACCTGGTGCTCAGGGGGCAGCTCCTAACTGTGCTTTCCTGTGTCCTCCACTTCTCTCTCCTCACAGGATGTTCGAAACCCCCCCCCCACCAAGACCCACATCCCTCACTTTAATCTGGGCCAGGGCTCCCCCCAGGTAGAGCTGCAAGACAAGAAGATAATTGATGCGCTGACCGATGCTGTAAACAACATTGATGACCTCCCGGGCACCCTGTCCGATCTCAGCGACCTGGGGACCCAAGCTTCGTCTGGATCCCCATCAACTTCAAGGTGTGTTCTTGGACCTAGCAGCGGGCATTTGGGACCTGTAGAGGCCTTGAGGTCCCTGTACCCAGGGCAGGGAACATAGAGATTCCTGGGAGTAGAGGCAGCAGGGTGGCTACTATGGACAGACCCTGTCTCTGCAGCTCCTGAGCCACTGCCTGCAGGTGACCTTGGCTAAGACCCTCCCTGAGGAATTCACCCCTGCGGTACACGCCTCTGTGAGCACTGTGTTGACCTCCAAGTATCCTTAAGTTGCCTCCCTCAGGGAGGCCCTTCTTCCCTTCCTTGCACCTGTACCTCTTGGTCTTTGAATAAAGCCTGAGTAGGAAAAAGCCTGTGTGCCTGGTTCTCTGCATCTGCAAAGGTGTCTTATTTGGTGTTGGGAAACCTCTAGTCCGTTTAGCCATGGGGCAGGAAAGACAAGGTTCAGAGCCAAAAGGCACAGCTGGATGCCCACACACACTGGAGACTGGGCATCAGGCAATCCCAAGCCCTCCACTCAGGTAGTGAAGTCCTTAATACCTCTTGGACCTCACTGTGAGATCTACTAGAAAAACCGCTAAATATAAACATAACATGAGAACATGGGTAGACAACAGGTAGCTCAGACAATTTCTTTCTTTCTTTTTTTCTTTGTTTACTTTGTTTCTTCCTTCCTTCTTTTCTTTCTTTCTGTTTCTTTGTTTCTTTCTTTCCTTCCTTCCTTCTTTCTTTCTTTCTTTCTTTCTTTCTTTCTTTCTTTCTTTCTTTCTTTCTTTCTTTCTTTCTTTCTTTCTTTCTGATTGGGCTTCATGTAGCCGAGGCTGGCCACAAACACTTTACATAGCCAAAAATTACCTGGAACTCTTGATCTTCTTTCTTCTACCTCCTGAGTACTGAGATTTCAGATATGTGTCTTCATGCCCAGTTTATGCAGTGCTTGGAACTGAACTAGGATTGTATATGTACATACAGACAAAAATACACATATACACACACACATACATGCATACATACATACATACATGCATATGTACTAATATGACTACCCAAGCATTCTACTAACTGAAGTACATCTGTACTGCCACAAGAGAATATTACTCAGCTATTGACGTCAAAGATGTAAATTTCTTATACAATGTGGCTGATCCTTTAAAAAAAAATGTCAAGTACAAGAAACCAACAGAAGAAAGGTTATAGAATGCATGGCTTCGTGTTTGTAAAGTATCAAAAATGGGTGAGTATTAGGGACAGCAAGCAGCCTCCTGGTTGACAGGACCTTTGGGCAGGGGATGGATGGTTATGGCTTGTGGGCTAGTGGTTCTATTTTGGTGAGTAAGCGTTCTAGAAATGGGTAGTAATGAAAACTACACAACATTGTTGATGAACGTGATGTCACTGACATGTGCACATCAAAGACTGCTAAAAAGCACAAGGCTTCATGTCCCCATACCTCTAGTTCCAGAACTTGGGAGCGTGAACATAGTCACACATAGACACACAAATAACAACAGAATCTTTAATGTAGTAATGATATACTCACCGAGACTGTCATCATTGCTGTGACCACTGAGATATATAATAGGCACCCATACAGCCATTGTCCCCAAAGGAATTTGCCCTATGATCCAGTCATATAATATTTCTCATCCACTTAATTCTCACAGTTCTGAGAATATATGTTTTAAACAGAGAAGGAAATTATTATAGAGATTTTGTGGAGTGGTTTAGGTAGAGCTAGGATCTCCTTATTAACTCTGCTGGCCAGGGATTCGATACAGAGGCCAGGAAGGTCCTGAACTCACGGAGACCCTGTGGCCTCTGCCTCCTAATGGTGAGGACTACTCTGTACCTGTACCACAAGCCCCAGATTAAAGGGGGTTTTATGGAGACTGAAATCTCTTTCATTTTCTTTTACACGTGTGGCTGTTTTGGCTGCACGGTTATCTGTGCATCTCTTGTATGGCTGTGGAAGACAGAAGAGGGCTTTGCATCCACTGACCTGAAGTTAAAGACAACTGTGAGCAGACATGTGGGTGTTGGGAATCTAAGCCAGGAACTCTGGGAGAGCTGCTAGTGCTCTTAACTGCTGAGCCATCTCTCTATCCCCTTTAAATGTAGATTTCACTATGTGATATTTAACGAAAAGAGACATGTTCCAGGGGGAAAAGGTGATTCCAAATATGGGTATGGGCTCCTCCAAGGAGAATTACACCAATGAGTAATTTTGAAAAATGAATAAGAAAAAGGGGTCTATGAAGTTTTCTAAGGACTCAGGAGGCAGGATAAGCCATAAGTGGAAAATAGATACCAAAACCCATTGTAATCTGCTAGTACATATTAGATGCCATTGTGCATACAGTATGTACTGTATGGAGAGGGAGCCCAGGGAGACAGAGGGCTGCCTGCCAGGGCTGAACCAGAATCTGGAAACACCTAGGCAACTAGAACGATGCAGCGCGCCCTGGCTGCCTCTTGGGTTTCCGGACGTCTTTGAGCTCAGCCTGGGCACACAGGGCGAGGCCACTCTTCATGGGAAATGGCTTTGTCCCAGGCGGATCGCGGGCTGGTCCTCGCGCTCTGGAAGAAGATGGGGGACAATGTTGGAATCTACGCGACCAAAGCCTTGGAGAGGTACGCCCTCGGGCTCACCTTCCACCAGACTACGGGGCGAAGGCGGGCTCTACGGACCTCCGGGTCCAGATGAGCCCAACCCTATCTTCCCACAGGACCTTCGTGGCTTTCCCCTCCACCAAAACCTACTTCCCACACTTGGACCTGAGGCCAGGCTCTAGCCAGGTTAAAGCCCATGCCCAAAAGGTGGCCGATGCCCTGACTCTCGCTACCCAGCACCTGGACGACCTGCCTGCTTCTCTGTCTGCTCTCAGTGATCTGCATGCGCACAAGCTCCGCGTGGACCCCGCTAACTTTCAGGTGAGTCCTGTGTCTGAGCTCACCTGCGGTTGCTGGAGATGCGCGGCCCTTCGAGGCTCGGCGTGGGCACAGATAAATGCAAGGCGGGGCGGTTCTCTTTCTCAGTTCTTCAGCCACTGTCTGCTGGTGACTCTTGCCCGGAACTATCCTGGAGACTTCAGCCCGCAGATGCATGCCTCCTTGGACAAGTTTCTGGATCACGTGACTTCCGCACTGGTCTCTGAGTATCACTAAACTGAGGATGCAGGATAGTGTACGCTCCAGCCGTGCCCCTTTTCAAGCTCACAGTGTTTGCGTAAAGCTCCCCAGAGTTGCACTGCTGTCCTGTATGCAGAGGGGCACAGGAGAAAGGTACACCCAGCCCCAGTTGTCAGAACAACCAAGAGACTGGAACTAGAGCTAAGCTGGTGTCTCAGACCTCAGATGAGAGGCAGCTGTCCATTGGTTTTGTTGTTTCATTTTATTTTTACCTTTGAGATAAATTTCATATGCTCTGCAACCCAGGCTGGCCTCTCAAATCCATACTACAAACTAGGTTGATCTATCACTCCTGATCCTTCTGTTTCACACCTATCTCCAACCCATCCCCCAGTGGCCACCCACCATCTCGGATTACAGGGCATTCCCCACCAGACCTGGCTCCAGGGTGGTTTCTTTTCTTTATTGTATGTATGTATGTATGTATGTATGTATGTATGTATGTATTTAAGATTTACTTATTTTACATATATGAGTACACTGTCGCTGTCTTCAGACACACCAAAAGAGGGCATCAGATCCCATTACAGATGGTTGTGAGCCACCATGTGGTAGCTGGGAATCAAACTCAGGACCTCTGGAAGAGTAGGCAATGCTCTTAACCACTGAGCCATCTCTCCAACCCCTGGTTCTTTTTATGTTTATTTAACCTGTCTGTTTGTGTTCCATGTTGGAGATGGGAAGAAGGGTCTCCTGGGTGCCAAAGTGGCTCCAAGCTGCAGAAAGTGCAACTAACTCGGGAAAGAGACTGGCGATCAGTGAATGAATGAATCAACCTTTACAAAAGAGTAGAAAGAAAGGCTTTATAGAGGACACTTCCAAAGGGTCGTGGGCTGGGTGGTAACTAGAGTCCCACCTGCAGCTGGAGGACGGTCCTAGCACCTTCACACATTCTCAAGCTTCAGAGGGGGCTCAGGGATCGCCACCAGGGAGGCCTATGGCATTGAGTCACACATCCATGTCTTTAGCCTTGGCCATATCAGTTACAGAACTGTGGCTTTTGTCTCTCAGAAAGGTGATAGGTACTGAGGTCACAAGTCAGAATAAGTGACCTGTTCCATACAATGCCCTGCCCCCTTCCAATTGGTCTTTGTTTAACTCTGCTCAGGTCCAGGTGGGTTAGGCCTGGTCCTATTACAAGGCAGTCACCTCCTGGATCCACACATAGGGTTCAGAGCTGGAGATGATGCTGAATGAGGGGATCAGTGGATGTCCAGGACACACTGGGCACTGTCCCACAGAAAGAAATTCAATCAGTGACCTCCTGTCTTCCTAGCCCAGCCATGCCCAAGGTGTGTCTATTAGGGACTTCTCGTGTATGGAGGTCAGTAGTTAAGGCATTGTGTGCCAGACTCAATTTCCCAGAATGAGGTGGGACCAGCACCAAAGCCTGTCCTGTAGAGAGGTGGCAGGGGACCCTCCAACCCTGCCTTCATTGCACTTCAGAGAGGGCAGGAGGTTTTTTCTGGCTGCCTAAAGTCAGTCACATGCAAGGCAGAAAACTGATTTAACCTGCACATTGGCCACCTCTCAGGCTAAGGAACATGCCCTGGACATCCTTAGTCAGACCTTCAGTTCTTACTGGACATGAGACAAACTGTCAGGTATGAGAAAGTGGAAGCTGTGAGGTCACCTCCTATGGCACATGCTTGACACACTTTCTGTGACATGGGAAAAACAGGGACAGAGTGGTCTCAAAATACAGGGGACAAGTGATGGTTCATTATACATGAGACCCTGACTGGGCTAGGCCAGGAGGGAAGAAGAGGATGCACCTTCTGTGAACAGGATGTCGACCTTTCTGTGCCTGGACATTTCTAGAGAACTCTGACTAATGCAGGGAGTAAAACAAACAAACAAACAAACAAACAGAAAAAGACATCTGGGTAGGCTCACCTTCTCTAGGTAGGCCAGCCTGCTCTACAGAGTGAGTTCCAGAACAGTCAGGGCTACGAGAACCCTGTCTCGGGGAAAGAAAAAAAAAAGAAACCAAAAAACAACAACAAAATAAAGCAAACAAAAAACATAGCAAGACCTAAGATTTTTCTCTCACAACATGAAGAAAACATGTTTGGGGATGTTACTGGTGCTAGAGAAGCTTCTCTAAAGTGTTTCCTGGGTCACCAACTCCTCCCCAACAAGGCAACAGCCAAACAAAATAAAAACAAAACAGCTCAGCAAGGACTGGCTGCTCAGACTCCCTAATGAGAGTATAGTGTATGCCCGTCTTTGTATTGAGTATTATACTTGCTCTGAGAGAGTCAGTCACGGGTACCAGATTGTTCCAATCCTCGCCCTTCCCTATCAGAGGCCAGGGGTGTGGGTGAGGAGTCCTGGCTGCAGTGGCAGGTGGTGGGCTGGCCCCAGCACAGTGCCCCTGGAACAGCCCCAACACAGTGCCTTCTTGCTGCTGCTCAGGAGGCAAACAGGTCCCTTTCCTTAGTCCAAGACCGAGCTCACTGCCCCATTCTTTGCATGCATCCTGCCTCCTGGGATCTCCTTCTGGGTTTGCTCTCCTGATGTCAGCAGCAGCCAGAAAGCAGGTTGCCTAGGTCTGGGTCCCTGGCTCTAGGCTGGGATTTGAATACCTGTCCTGCTTGTAGATCTCTAGAGATACAGTGATGCCCCCAAGGCTGGTCCCTGAGAGCACCAGCCTGGGGAGCACTGAATACAGCTTTTTAAGAAATATGGTCTCCCTCCCTACACATATACACTCTGCATACCGTACCCCCTTTCCAAGCAGGAGCCTCTCAGACCACTGGGATAATTCCTTCTTGTCTACTCCTATGAATGACATCGTTGCCTCACAGATAAGCTGTCCTTATGGATATGTAGGAAAACACAAGACAAGCTGGAACACACTCAGGCTTTCCTACAGGCAGACATGCACACACACACACACACACACATGTATACACACACACATGTACATGTGCACGCACACATGCATGCTTGTATTTTCCAAGTAGGAATGTTCCCTCTTTTGTGTCTCCCAAACCAGAAAGAGCCAAAATGATATCCTGTAGCTCTCCTCTGTCCAGAGATATCAATGAGATATAATTAAGTACACATAAAGGTGGGATCCTAGGATTGAGACATTTTTTAAAATTATAATCGCATCATTCCCCATGCTTCCCTCCCTCCAACCCCTCCCATGAGTCTCCTCCTCAAATTCATGGCCTCTTTTGCTGTATTTTCTCACACTCTCACACACACAACTATATAAACACAATCTGCTGAATCTGTTTAACGTTGCTTGCATGTTTATGATTTCAGGTCTGACCACTTCATATTGGACAAGAAATTAGGGGGCTCATCCCTGAGAAAGACTCATATTCTTGCACTCAACATTCCTTAGCTGCCTGTAATTCTCGGTCAGGAGGGTGGGCTTTAGATTCCCACTTCCACAGTAGCATGACTATTGATGGTCTTGTTTAGGGTCAGGTCTTGTTTAGGTGACCATATTGTTGACATACCACAGGAGAGGCTTGTCATTTCTAGGAGACTCAATCTCACAGATTTTCTAGTCCCCTGGCTCTCACACTCTTTCCACCCCTTCCTTGTGCAGTGATCTCTGAGCCTTATATCCAGGACTTGTGCTGTAGACATGTCCACTGGGGACGGGCACCTCAGGATCCGATGTCCTCTGTGCTTTGACCACTCGTAGTTTTCCGTAATGATCTTCATGTGTTATACAGAGAAGCCTCTTTGATGAGTGCTGAGACCTACACTTCTCTGTGGGTATAACGATATACATTGAGAATGCACGTAGGAGCTGGGTGCATAAATCCCTTTAAAACCAGCATTCAGGAGGTAAGGCATGGAGATCTCTTAACCCGTCCAGCGGGTCAGTTATTCCAGGGTTCCGAAGAGGCGCTACCTGCGGGTCAAGAGGGGGGGAGAAGGAGGGAGGCCAAGCACCAAGAAAGACGAGTCAATCTGGGTTTTGTCAAAGCCTCGTTTAATGTTCTGGGGTACACAGGTTTTAAGGCTTTCAGGAGGGGCGTACCCCAAGGCAAGGACAAAGAGGGGCAGAGGTATTCCTGGCTTTTACAGCAGGAGATGAGGAGGTTATCTGATGAAGATACCTGGAGTCGGCGATGTTGACGCAGACAGGATCATTCTGCAGTTATCTCGAGACAATGGCTAAACCAATACCCATGGGAGAGGCTCTTGTTTGCTTTTCTCAGGGCCTTAGCCCTGTCAGCCAAAGTGAGGGTCTCTAATGGCTTCCTACATCTCCTCCTTTTTTCTTTCTTAAGTTGAGGGGTGGCTATGGAAAGAGGGTCGGTTGAGAGCCTGTCTTAGGCTATGTGGTTTTGCCCCCACGTCCAGCACCGCAGTAACTAGGCCCTTTTAGATCCTAGTAGGGCAGGGCCTCTGTCTTAGGCTATGTAAGTTGCATCCACTCCTGGCATCACATCCCACTCCAATGGCTTAATCAGGCCCTTGGTGAGTGTGACGGGCATCCAGGTAGCGGACTCACAATAATCCCGTCATGGAGTCACCCTGCAGCCAAGAGGCAGTGTGCATCTGGCTCGTGGCACCACAATATTTCCCGTCATTGGCTACTCCACAGCTTATGGCCCTCAGCCACTATTAGGAGCCAGAGGTCACCCTCCCTGGCATTGACGTTTCTACCGCTTATGGAACCAAGAAAGCTCTGTGCCTGCAGCAAGTGTAGAGATCTGAAGGCCGATGGTTGCTACCTCCATGTCTGTCAAGGCAGAATCAATCTGTGATTTAACAAAACTGGTTGATCTGTTAAAGGCCCAGGGGCCAAATGACAAAAGAAACAAAAGACCCAGGAGGGGCCCCAAAAGGCTGGAGAGCAAGGTGGAAAGTCAGGGTGAAATCTCAGCATCAGCATATTCTGGCAGCTAGCATGTTCCTTCAGCATCCTGTAGAAAAAACACAAACATACCTCTTCTCTACACTTAGAGTTCCCTGGCATTAAAATTTAAAATTTTTTATGGTATATAGAGATGTTATTCTCCCCTTTTTTATTATAAAAATATTGTAAAGTTCTATGGACTTGTTCTATAATATCTTATCTTTGCGAATTATGAGGAATCTCAGTAATATGACTAATATTAAATTGTTAATAAGACATCTCAAATGACTGATTATAATAATCAGTTATAATATTTGTCTTAATCTGATTTGGAACATTTAGTATTAAAAAATAACATATGTAACAACTAAATTTATATTTTGTTTCTTATGTTAAAATAGTTATAACTAGAAAGCTTGAAAAGCTGTCAATAGTCATATGTATATTTTTGATTAATTTTTTGAATTGTATTTGTACAAACAATTGTAAAAGTTAAGAATTAGTATCATTAAAAGGAAACAACTTTAAGCAATTTGTAAGCCATGAGCTATATATGTATATTATTAATATAAAAATCAAAAGTTTGATTTTCAACATTTTAAAAGAACAGCTACAGCACCCAATTCAATTATCTGTGCTGAAGCAAGAGGACACTCAAAAGAATAAACATGTGATCTAATTATATGAGATTTACTCCCATAGTAGATGTATTTTTATAGGATGCATGTATAAATCTATAACAATATAAAAACATGTATAGAGGCAAATTTTTAACAATTTATCTTTTAGGTAACAATTATTAATTTTGTCAAAAAGGCTAGTCATGTAATAGATTAACAATTAATAATAATTAATTTGATTGTTTAAAATAAGAAGCAAACATTTTATCATTCTCTTAAAACATTCTTTTTTAAAAATATTTTTATGATTTTATTTTGTAACATTTTATTATTATATCAAATCTTTATTGGAGGATGTCAAAATCGTATTTGGAGAGATTTTACATTAATGTTCTCTTTGTTAAGGAATGGAAGTGAACATAAACTGTTGACAAATACTTATGGTAGCTTTCTCCAAGTTATGTCTCTCAATATTTATTTTGCATCTATCTTGAGAATAGCAGAGGCTTAAATGACAAACTTAAAGCAGTGTCTTAGGCAAAATATTTATCTTAACACCTTTTGAAAATCATTTTCTTAAAAACTTTAAAAGCCCATGTTAAGAGCAAGCCATTTCTTGAGGAATAACTTTCTAATGAAATTCTTTTATAGATCTAAGTTTGAACTTTATTTCGAACCACATCTGTATGAATCTGTTAAAAATGTTCTTTTGGCCAGAAACTCTCTAAGTGAGGCCTGCAAGACAAAACTGCATCTCTCAAGCCTCTGCAGCTTTGAGCAGCTTTGAGGAAGCTCTGAGCTTTGTATTAACTCAAATGTAAATCTCCTGATCTGAGTTTGTTATCTCTAAGGCCAGACCTACACCCACCAGGTCCTGTAAAGAGTAACCAGACCCCATTGTATGAAGGTCAAATAACAAAAGGAACCTGTAATATCAAAGCATAACTACAATTTGTTGAAAGCAAAACCCAGTTTTAAATAATCTTTTCTCCTTAAAATTAATGGCAAATATATTTTTATATTGTAAAGTTTGTCCATCATCTTGTGTTTGAATGTATGACTTTGTAACTTATTGAAGAGACATTATTTTAAATCATATTTCTTATAAGTCCAATCTCCAGGCCAAGATTTACACAAAACACCAGGTCAATTTAGAAGCATCTTAGAGGCCTGTATTTCCTGGGTTGTGTCATGCCACGTGTAGCTAGTTAAGATGGCTCTGACACTGAATCACCAGTTTTAAACTAACCTTTTCTTAAAAACACTATACCTTTTAAATTATAACCAATTAATTTATAACTCTATAGCCAAGGTATGTAAAACATTTATACCTTTAAGACTAATTAGAAATAAAAATGAAGCGATCATACAAATCTCATACATTTACACCAAATACATATTTTTTTTCTAGCTGTAACTTCAGAGGAATAAAGCACTTTGAACCCAATCATCATCATGATAGAAATTTTTCTAGGAGAATTAACCATTTCCACTTGTCCAGCTCCTGACCCTTTAAGAAGCAGCTTTTTTTTCCAGCAGTCTTTGACTCCTACCTTAGAATGTGAGGCACCTCAAATTAGCCTTCTCTGTGTAAACCACAATTGGCAGGACTGCCAGCAAGATAACGCCTTTTTACCATTTTTTTTTTACATAAAACATAAAAAACAACCAATCATTCAGCCAAACAAAACAATAGACAACATGAATTGACATACATATAGACAAGTTTTGGTGCACCAAAGACATACAATAGACAGAGAGGGAACTTGATGTCCCCAAAAGATCCAAATATCTTAACCTAAACTAAGGAGATCTCCAGTAGGTTTCAGAGAGAAAACAGGACGTCTCCCATTTTCTTCTCCTTTCCAGGAGAGTTTTGAAATAGCTTCTAACTATTTCTTTTTTTTCTTTTTCTTTTTTTTTTTTTTTTTTTGATACTGTGTCCACACATGGAAAAACTGCTTTTCTGCAACTTGCTTTTTCTCTTAAGATTTAATAAGGGGGAAGGAGGATGCCTAGTCGAACACACACACCTGTGGAGAGGGGAGGAGAGCCCAGGAATTTCTCTGCAGTCCAGGTCTTACATGCTGCCCATGAGCAGTTTTTCTCTGGCCGCCTCAGCAGCAGTCTCTGACTTCTACCTGCATGGGTCTCCCCTGTCCATTTTTGCCTAGTCCCTGTCCATGGAGATAGCCCTGGGAGAGCATTTGTTGAGCAATAACCTCATTGGGACCACACATAAGGACTTTCATTTGAGAGTGAATGTCTCTTCCCCAGAGGTTAACAGGCAGACCAGAAACCACGGAGGGCTGAGTAGAGCCAGTATTTCCCTCTGTCCTCCCAAGTCAGCAACTTTGAGCTCTGGAGAGTGTTTTTTTTTTTTTTTTTTTTTTTTTTTTTTTTTTTTTTGATTGTCCAATCCCCTGCAGATGGGTCAGAGAGGCTTGCAATAGGCCAAGCAGGGGGCCAAGCACATTGCGAGATCACAGTAGAATCGGCACCTGAGTCTAAGATGCCCTCAAAGCTTTTACCATTTATTTTAAGGCTGAGTATAGGACGATCTCTGGTGATTGCCTGGACCCAGTTAAGGTCTGAGCGATCTGGCTGAGAGGACCCGCGCTGCATGCCTATCAACGGGTATAGGGTGATGGGCCACGCGGAGGGGCTTATTTTGGCTCTGGCTTTTTCTAGGCATTTGACTTTGAAATAAATCTTGAAGTTAGAATGACCATTTGTCCTTCGTAGCTCCTTTAAGAGGACTGCTTGCTCTCTGCAGCTTTTCTCCTCCAAGTTGGCTTTCTCCCCAGGGGGTCTCTAAACTTAATGACATATCAGCAAGGGATGGGTCCCTCAGGAGCAGAGGATAAAGAGAAGTTACAGGAGCGGATGGTGGGGACTCAGACCTGTCTATAACGACCAAGGAAGGTTTTGGAGAGTTCTTTTTTAGGGGAAAGCGAGGTCACAGAAGCTGCCCGCGACAAAGGGCAGAGGCAATATTCAGCAGGGTCCTCGTTCGCACTCTGAATGAGCCTCCAGTAACTAAAGAATGTATCAGACATTGGTTCACCTGTACCTGTTTTTAAAATCTTATTAATTTCTTTACCAACCTTATCTCAAGTTAGCGGGTGAATGTCAGGTCCACTTAAAATTAACCAAGGGCATTTCTCATGACAAAACAAAAGAGCTTAATTAAATCTTTTTTCTTAACTCTTACTCCTCTCTCCCTGAATGATTGCTTGATTTCTCCTATGAATCAAGCCTCTTTAGCCTCTTTTTTTTTTTTCCCCCAATGAAAATCGGACGACAATGTTTGGCCACTCACCTGCCCCTCCAGCAACGCACGAGCGATGCGGTCTGTGGGGTCCTTGATTCCTTTTCCCGGGATTTCTCCTCCATCGTCCAGTAGTTGACCGTACTTCGGGTCCCTAGTTCGGGCACCACTGTAACCCGTCCAGCGGGTCAGTTATTCCAGGGTTCCGAAGAGGCGCTACCTGCGGGTCAAGAGGGGGGGAGAAGGAGGGAGGCCAAGCACCAAGAAAGACGAGTCAATCTGGGTTTTGTCAAAGCCTCGTTTAATGTTCTGGGGTACACAGGTTTTAAGGCTTTCAGGAGGGGCGTACCCCAAGGCAAGGACAAAGAGGGGCAGAGGTATTCCTGGCTTTTACAGCAGGAGATGAGGAGGTTATCTGATGAAGATACCTGGAGTCGGCGATGTTGACGCAGACAGGATCATTCTGCAGTTATCTCGAGACAATGGCTAAACCAATACCCATGGGAGAGGCTCTTGTTTGCTTTTCTCAGGGCCTTAGCCCTGTCAGCCAAAGTGAGGGTCTCTAATGGCTTCCTACAATCTCTGAGTCTGAGGCCAGCCTAGTCTACAGAACAAGTTCCAGGACAGTCAAGAGATACACAGACAAACCCTGTGTTGAACAAAAAACAAAACAAGAGTTCAGAGTTTGGTGGTTTAATAAATGCAGTACCAGGTTCTCCTGTAATATCCACAGTCACGGTGAGCTAAGTTCCCAGTATAAGGCATGACTCTCCCCCTATTGAGCAGGCTTCCATCCAATTAGCTGTAGGTTACTGCCAAGAATGAGCACCCCACTGCACCCTGGGGCTACCTTGCCATGCTGGTCACAGCTGTGGCCCACAGGTAGGATAGCTCTGTAGAACCATTGGCTGCATGCCTCCCTTGGCAGTCTGCATAGCACCTTTCAGGACTATGAAGGCCAGTCCTCAGTGAGGAAGCCTTCAGGTCAGATCCAGCATGAATCCTCTGCGTCCCATCTCCAAAGTGCAAGGTGTCACATAATTTTAGTCAGAGCAGTGAGAGATCTCTGTCAGTTCAAGCCCTGCCTGGTCTACAGAGCAAGTTCCAAGCCAGTGAGACCCTGTCTTAAAAAACAAACAGAGCAGTGAGTATGTGTTTGTGTTCTGCATCCTGGAGCAGCCCAGCAGACCTTACTGCCTGTGCAGACACAAGCTGGGCAAAGATGCCTTATGCACTGCAGTCTAAGTGCAAGTACAAGATGCAGCTGGTCAGAAGGGAGTCTGCGCTCTGCTCTCAGCACAGAAGCTTCCCTCCTGAGATTCCCCTCTGCTTCCCTGGCTGTTAGCAGCATCCAGAACAACTCTGGTCCTGGCTTTCAGGCCACTGGCTCTAGGTTGGCATCTCAGTCTGCCTGGCTATGGTGTTCTGGAATGTGATCTAGCTTTCCAGGCTTTTAGTGGAAGGAGCCAGCCTAAGTTGCACTGGATACAGCTTCCCAGAGGGTGGCGAGGACCACATTCACTAGATTCCTGGCAAAGAGCACACCCTCAATACCTAGGCAGTTTCTTCCTCTCCCTGTAACTTCTTCCTTACAGTTCACCCATCTTTATTATCTTGCAATTATGTATATGCATGTTTCTATGTATGCCATGTGTGTGTGTGTGTGTGTGTGTGTGTGTACACACGTGCACGTGCCTATGAAGGTCACGAGTGGGTGTGAAATCCCTGGAAGCTGGAGCTGCTGTTACAGGTAGTTTGGATCCACCTCACCTGGGTCTGGGGAACCAAACTCAGGCCCGCAGGAAGGGCAGCAAGCATCCTTCAGTGCTGAGTCACGCCTGCAGCCATGTCATTTTTATTTGTGTGTAGGAAAACACATCAGCAATAAACTGAAGTCCAGACAAGCATTCATACCATTCTGTGTTATCAATAGGGAGAGTCTCTCTGTCATATCTCTGTACCCAGAAAAGGCCCAATAAACGTTTGGGCTGAACCCAGTATCTTCACTAAGTTTAAACAAAGATGAGTCTGAAGGGAATGAGGGTTGAAGGAAAGGAGGGAGAGAAAGGGAGGGTAGAGGATGGGAGAGAAGGACAGGGAGGAGTGGAGGAAGGATAGGAGCAAGAGAAGATTCCTAAGACTAAGACACCCTTTAAGAATCTCAAGGAGAGTTATGCTGTAGACATATCTACTGGGGACGGGCACCTCAGGATCCGATGTCCTCTGTGCTTTGACCACTCGTGGTTTTCCATAATGATCTTCATGTATTATACAGAGAAGCCTCTTTGATGAGTGCTGAGACCACCAAGGCAAGAAGCAGCAGATATATTCGTCAACACAGCAGGCCACCTAGATAACATTTCCACTCTCATGTCAGCCCAGAGTTCCCTCCTTTTCCATGAGCTACATGAGAACCCATTAACTCTGAGGTGACTGTTGTCTGGGTAGGGGAGTGACCTGGGTTCTGAGGTATTGTTGGTCCTTCACTTAATACCAGAGAACCTCCTTGAGGTAGGTATCAACAGCCACTGACTTATGCTTGCTTTCCCCATAGTTCCTAAGCCCAGCATGCCTGTAAGTATGACCAATAACCTGGTTTATTCACACCTGAGGTTCACACCTCCATGGACAAGCTGTTTGCTGCTGTGAACCTCCAGGTACCATAAACCTCTGACTAGTAACACAGACCTCATTCTTTTGGCTCAAAACCATGTCCAACATCCAGTTCTGCGCCTGCCTCCCTTAGTATGAATAACATATATGTATGCCTGAGTTGTTTCTGTCCCTGACATGCCAACAGAATGTATAGTCAAAGTGTCTTGTCCCAGGGACCTTTCTGAAGCTGCAGTAAGGGAGAAGAGCATACAAACTAGATCACAGCAGAACAATTGCACACACCTAAGAGGAAGAAAAGATATGGGGGTAGGGGGAGGGAAGAGAAAAAAAAACAGAAAAAAGTAAAAGAGAATGGATAGCCATTTGGATTCCCCAGACGATTTTTTTTTTTTAATGTTATCTCAGTTAGGGAGTTGGTCCCTCTGCTGTCTCCCTCACCCAAGTCAAGGAAGTTAGAACTGAGGCCCAGGACTTTGCACTGAGCACTGCCTCTGGCTCTTATTGTCTGTTTCCTTTTGCAGTGCTGGGGACTGAAGCCAGAAGCTTCCTCAGGCAAAGGGAACAAACACTCTGCTATTCACTTACACCCCAGCTTCTGTCTTATTGTTTGCTTCTCCTAGAAACATGGGGGGTAGGGGTGGGGGTGGGGATGTGTTTTCTCTCTGCAGAAGATGACCTTAAATTCCTGGGCTCAAGCAATCCTTCTGCCTCATCCTGCCAGGACCTGAGGCTCCCCATGTGTGACATCAAAGCCAGCCTTCAGCATTTCCTTATCCTTCCCTGGTAGCACTGGGCAGCAAAGATGCAAGACTTTAGGAAGAGTCTGGTGACTGGCTCCTGCAGTTCCCTGTACCCAAAAGGCTGAGCTAGGACAGTCACTTGAGCCAAAGGACTCAGGCCAGTCTGGAAACTAGAACAAGACCTGGTCCCAGAAAAAGTCAAGAAAGGAGGAACCAGGGCAGGAGAGAGTGGACAAAGAGGAAGAGAGAGGAGAGAAGGGAGAAAGACAGGAGAGAGCTCCTCTGTGGGTCACCAGCATCTTAGCCTTTTGTCAGAACCAGGGTGAATCCTGGGGCTGAGGCCAGAAGCAGGGTGTGGGTTAGGAGGGAGAGTGTGAAACTGGGACCCAGCGGGAGGAGGGGCGGGGTGGGCACTGCTCGTTTGTTTTGAGGGATTTGCTTCTCTGCCCAAGGCACGTCTTCCCAAACACCTGTCATTGGAGGCATAGGAAGGGGTAAAAAGCACCTAGGGGAGACAGAGCCGGAACCTGAGGCTCTTGAGGGCCTTTACAAGCCGCTGAGAACTGCCCAAAGGGCGTATCCCAAGCAGTGAAGGTATATAAGTGCTGCTTATTTAGGTCCCACAAACTTCTGATTCTGATAGACTCAGGAAGCCATCATGGCTATCTCTGCGGAAGACAAAGCCCAACTCAGGGTTCTCTGGGACAAGGTTGCTGGTCGCGAAGACTACGGAGCAGAAGCCATAGGGAGGTGAGATCAGGACACTGCTCTGTGAGGGTCACAGCATCCAAAACAGACCTGGTGCTCAGGGGGCAGCTCCTAACTGTGCTTTCCTGTGTCCTCCACTTCTCTCTCCTCACAGGATGTTCGAAACCCCCCCCCCCACCAAGACCCACATCCCTCACTTTAATCGGGGCCAGGGCTCCCCCCAGGTAGAGCTGCAAGACAAGAAGATAATTGATGCGCTGACCGATGCTGTAAACAACATTGATGACCTCCCGGGCACCCTGTCCGATCTCAGCGACCTGGGGACCCAAGCTTCGTCTGGATCCCCATCAACTTCAAGGTGTGTTCTTGGACCTAGCAGCGGGCATTTGGGACCTGTAGAGGCCTTGAGGTCCCTGTACCCAGGGCAGGGAACATAGAGATTCCTGGGAGTAGAGGCAGCAGGGTGGCTACTATGGACAGACCCTGTCTCTGCAGCTCCTGAGCCACTGCCTGCAGGTGACCTTGGCTAAGAACCTCCCTGAGGAATTCACCCCTGCGGTACACGCCTCTGTGAGCACTGTGTTGACCTCCAAGTATCCTTAAGTTGCCTCCCTCAGGGAGGCCCTTCTTCCCTTCCTTGCACCTGTACCTCTTGGTCTTTGAATAAAGCCTGAGTAGGAAAAAGCCTGTGTGCCTGGTTCTCTGCATCTGCAAAGGTGTCTTATTTGGTGTTGGGAAACCTCTAGTCCGTTTAGCCATGGGGCAGGAAAGACAAGGTCCAGAGCCAAAAGGCACAGCTGGATGCCCACATACACTGGAGACTGAGCATCAGGCAATCCCAAGCCCTCCACTCAGGTAGTGAAGTCCTTAATACCTCTTGGACCTCACTGTGAGATCTACTAGAAAAACCGCTAAATATAAACATAACATGAGAACATGGGTAGACAACAGGTAGCTCAGACAATTTCTTTCTTTCTTTTTTTCTTTGTTTACTTTGTTTCTTCCTTCCTTCTTTTCTTTCTTTCTATGTTTCTTTGTTTCTTTCTTTCTTTCTTTCTTTCCTTCCTTCCTTCTTTCTTTCTTTCTTTCTTTCTTTCTTTCTTTCTTTCTTTCTTTCTTTCTTTCTTTCTTTCTTTCTGATTGGGCTTCATGTAGCCGAGGCTGGCCACAAACACTTTACATAGCCAAAAATTACCTGGAACTCTTGATCTTCTTTCTTCTACCTCCTGAGTACTGAGATTTCAGATATGTGTCTTCATGCCCAGTTTATGCAGTGCTTGGAACTGAACTAGGATTGTATATGTACATACAGACAAAAATACACATATACACACACACATACATGCATACATACATACATACATGCATATGTACTAATATGACTACCCAAGCATTCTACTAACTGAAGTACATCTGTACTGCCACAAGAGAATATTACTCAGCTATTGACGTCAAAGATGTAAATTTCTTATACAATGTGGCTGATCCTTTAAAAAAAAATGTCAAGTACAAGAAACCAACAGAAGAAAGGTTATAGAATGCATGGCTTCGTGTTTGTAAAGTATCAAAAATGGGTGAGTATTAGGGACAGCAAGCAGCCTCCTGGTTGACAGGACCTTTGGGCAGGGGATGGATGGTTATGGCTTGTGGGCTAGTGGTTCTATTTTGGTGAGTAAGCGTTCTAGAAATGGGTAGTAATGAAAACTACACAACATTGTTGATGAACGTGATGTCACTGACATGTGCACATCAAAGACTGCTAAAAAGCACAAGTCTTCATGTCCCCATACCTCTAGTTCCAGAACTTGGGAGCTTGAACATAGTCACACATAGACACACAAATAACAACAGAATCTTTAATGTAGTAATGATATACTCACCGAGACTGTCATCATTGCTGTGATCACTGAGATATATAATAGGCACCCATACAGCCATTGTCCCCAAAGGAATTTGCCCTATGATCCAGTCATATAATATTTCTCATCCACTTAATTCTCACAGTTCTGAGAATATATGTTTTAAACAGAGAAGGAAATTATTATAGAGATTTTGTGGAGTGGTTTAGGTAGAGCTAGGATCTCCTTATTAACTCTGCTGGCCAGGGATTCGATACAGAGGCCAGGAAGGTCCTGAACTCACGGAGACCCTGTGGCCTCTGCCTCCTAATGGTGAGGACTACTCTGTACCTGTACCACAAGCCCCAGATTAAAGGGGGTTTTATGGAGACTGAAATCTCTTTCATTTTCTTTTACACGTGTGGCTGTTTTGGCTGCACGGTTATCTGTGCATCTCTTGTATGGCTGTGGAAGACAGAAGAGGGCTTTGCATCCACTGACCTGAAGTTAAAGACAACTGTGAGCAGACATGTGGGTGTTGGGAATCTAAGCCAGGAACTCTGGGAGAGCTGCTAGTGCTCTTAACTGCTGAGCCATCTCTCTATCCCCTTTAAATGTAGATTTCACTATGTGATATTTAACGAAAAGAGACATGTTCCAGGGGGAAAAGGTGATTCCAAATATGGGTATGGGCTCCTCCAAGGAGAATTACACCAATGAGTAATTTTGAAAAATGAATAAGAAAAAGGGGTCTATGAAGTTTTCTAAGGACTCAGGAGGCAGGATAAGCCATAAGTGGAAAATAGATACCAAAACCCATTGTAATCTGCTAGTACATATTAGATGCCATTGTGCATACAGTATGTACTGTATGGAGAGGGAGCCCAGGGAGACAGAGGGCTGCCTGCCAGGGCTGAACCAGAATCTGGAAACACCTAGGCAACTAGAACGATGCAGCGCGCCCTGGCTGCCTCTTGGGTTTCCGGACGTCTTTGAGCTCAGCCTGGGCACACAGGGCGAGGCCACTCTTCATGGGAAATGGCTTTGTCCCAGGCGGATCGCGGGCTGGTCCTCGCGCTCTGGAAGAAGATGGGGGACAATGTTGGAATCTACGCGACCAAAGCCTTGGAGAGGTACGCCCTCGGGCTCACCTTCCACCAGACTACGGGGCGAAGGCGGGCTCTACGGACCTCCGGGTCCAGATGAGCCCAACCCTATCTTCCCACAGGACCTTCGTGGCTTTCCCCTCCACCAAAACCTACTTCCCACACTTGGACCTGAGGCCAGGCTCTAGCCAGGTTAAAGCCCATGCCCAAAAGGTGGCCGATGCCCTGACTCTCGCTACCCAGCACCTGGACGACCTGCCTGCTTCTCTGTCTGCTCTCAGTGATCTGCATGCGCACAAGCTCCGCGTGGACCCCGCTAACTTTCAGGTGAGTCCTGTGTCTGAGCTCACCTGCGGTTGCTGGAGATGCGCGGCCCTTCGAGGCTCGGCGTGGGCACAGATAAATGCAAGGCGGGGCGGTTCTCTTTCTCAGTTCTTCAGCCACTGTCTGCTGGTGACTCTTGCCCGGAACTATCCTGGAGACTTCAGCCCGCAGATGCATGCCTCCTTGGACAAGTTTCTGGATCACGTGACTTCCGCACTGGTCTCTGAGTATCACTAAACTGAGGATGCAGGATAGTGTACGCTCCAGCCGTGCCCCTTTTCAAGCTCACAGTGTTTGCGTAAAGCTCCCCAGAGTTGCACTGCTGTCCTGTATGCAGAGGGGCACAGGAGAAAGGTACACCCAGCCCCAGTTGTCAGAACAACCAAGAGACTGGAACTAGAGCTAAGCTGGTGTCTCAGACCTCAGATGAGAGGCAGCTGTCCATTGGTTTTGTTGTTTCATTTTATTTTTACCTTTGAGATAAATTTCATATGCTCTGCAACCCAGGCTGGCCTCTCAAATCCATACTACAAACTAGGTTGATCTATCACTCCTGATCCTTCTGTTTCACACCTATCTCCAACCCATCCCCCAGTGGCCACCCACCATCTCGGATTACAGGGCATTCCCCACCAGACCTGGCTCCAGGGTGGTTTCTTTTCTTTATTGTATGTATGTATGTATGTATGTATGTATGTATGTATGTATTTAAGATTTACTTATTTTACATATATGAGTACACTGTCGCTGTCTTCAGACACACCAAAAGAGGGCATCAGATCCCATTACAGATGGTTGTGAGCCACCATGTGGTAGCTGGGAATCAAACTCAGGACCTCTGGAAGAGTAGGCAATGCTCTTAACCACTGAGCCATCTCTCCAACCCCTGGTTCTTTTTATGTTTATTTAACCTGTCTGTTTGTGTTCCATGTTGGAGATGGGAAGAAGGGTCTCCTGGGTGCCAAAGTGGCTCCAAGCTGCAGAAAGTGCAACTAACTCGGGAAAGAGACTGGCGATCAGTGAATGAATGAATCAACCTTTACAAAAGAGTAGAAAGAAAGGCTTTATAGAGGACACTTCCAAAGGGTCGTGGGCTGGGTGGTAACTAGAGTCCCACCTGCAGCTGGAGGACGGTCCTAGCACCTTCACACATTCTCAAGCTTCAGAGGGGGCTCAGGGATCGCCACCAGGGAGGCCTATGGCATTGAGTCACACATCCATGTCTTTAGCCTTGGCCATATCAGTTACAGAACTGTGGCTTTTGTCTCTCAGAAAGGTGATAGGTACTGAGGTCACAAGTCAGAATAAGTGACCTGTTCCATACAATGCCCTGCCCCCTTCCAATTGGTCTTTGTTTAACTCTGCTCAGGTCCAGGTGGGTTAGGCCTGGTCCTATTACAAGGCAGTCACCTCCTGGATCCACACATAGGGTTCAGAGCTGGAGATGATGCTGAATGAGGGGATCAGTGGATGTCCAGGACACACTGGGCACTGTCCCACAGAAAGAAATTCAATCAGTGACCTCCTGTCTTCCTAGCCCAGCCATGCCCAAGGTGTGTCTATTAGG
Organism: Apodemus sylvaticus; assembly: GCF_947179515.1. Taxonomy (NCBI): domain Eukaryota; kingdom Metazoa; phylum Chordata; class Mammalia; order Rodentia; family Muridae; genus Apodemus; species Apodemus sylvaticus. The sequence continues at coordinate 94,698,828 of NC_067481.1, forward strand.
GACTTCTCGTGTATGGAGGTCAGTAGTTAAGGCATTGTGTGCCAGACTCAATTTCCCAGAATGAGGTGGGACCAGCACCAAAGCCTGTCCTGTAGAGAGGTGGCAGGGGACCCTCCAACCCTGCCTTCATTGCACTTCAGAGAGGGCAGGAGGTTTTTTCTGGCTGCCTAAAGTCAGTCACATGCAAGGCAGAAAACTGATTTAACCTGCACATTGGCCACCTCTCAGGCTAAGGAACATGCCCTGGACATCCTTAGTCAGACCTTCAGTTCTTACTGGACATGAGACAAACTGTCAGGTATGAGAAAGTGGAAGCTGTGAGGTCACCTCCTATGGCACATGCTTGACACACTTTCTGTGACATGGGAAAAACAGGGACAGAGTGGTCTCAAAATACAGGGGACAAGTGATGGTTCATTATACATGAGACCCTGACTGGGCTAGGCCAGGAGGGAAGAAGAGGATGCACCTTCTGTGAACAGGATGTCGACCTTTCTGTGCCTGGACATTTCTAGAGAACTCTGACTAATGCAGGGAGTAAAACAAACAAACAAACAAACAAACAAACAGAAAAAGACATCTGGGTAGGCTCACCTTCTCTAGGTAGGCCAGCCTGCTCTACAGAGTGAGTTCCAGAACAGTCAGGGCTACGAGAACCCTGTCTCGGGGAAAGAAAAAAAAAAAGAAACCAAAAAACAACAACAAAATAAAGCAAACAAAAAACATAGCAAGACCTAAGATTTTTCTCTCACAACATGAAGAAAACATGTTTGGGGATGTTACTGGTGCTAGAGAAGCTTCTCTAAAGTGTTTCCTGGGTCACCAACTCCTCCCCAACAAGGCAACAGCCAAACAAAATAAAAACAAAACAGCTCAGCAAGGACTGGCTGCTCAGACTCCCTAATGAGAGTATAGTGTATGCCCGTCTTTGTATTGAGTATTATACTTGCTCTGAGAGAGTCACGGGTACCAGATTGTTCCAATCCTCGCCCTTCCCTATCAGAGGCCAGGGGTGTGGGTGAGGAGTCCTGGCTGCAGTGGCAGGTGGTGGGCTGGCCCCAGCACAGTGCCCCTGGAACAGCCCCAGCACAGTGCCTTCTTGCTGCTGCTCAGGAGCCAAACAGGTCCCTTTCCTTAGTCCAAGACTGAGCTCACTGCCCCATTCTTTGCATGCATCCTGCCTCCTGGGGTCTCCTTCTGGGTCTGCTCTCCTGATGTCAGCAGCAGCCAGAAAGCAGGTTGCCTAGGTCTGGGCCCCTGGCTCTAGGCTGGGATTTGAATACCTGTCCTGCTTGTAGATCTCTAGAGATACAGTGATGCCCCCAAGGCTGGTCCCTGAGAGCACCAGCCTGGGGAGCACTGAATACAGCTTTTTAAGAAATATGGTCTCCCTCCCCACACATATACACTCTGCATAGCCCCCATTCCAAGCAGGAGCTTCTCAGACCACTGGGATAATTCCTTCTTGTCTACTCCTATGAACGACATCTTTGCCTCACAGATAAGCTGTCCTTATGGAAATGTAGGAAAACACAAGACAAGCTGGAACACACTTAGGCTTTCCTACAGGCAGACATGCACGCACACACATGTACATGTGCACACACACATGCATGCTTGTATTTTCCAAGTAGGAATGTTCCCACTTTTGTGTCTCCCAAACCAGAAAGAGCCAAAATGATATCCTGTAGCTCTCCTCTGTCCAGAGATATCAATCAGATATAATTAAGTACACATAAAGGTGGGATCCTAGGATTGAGACATTTTATAAAATTATAATCGCATCATTCCCCATGCTTCCCTCCCTCCAACCCCTCCCATGAGTCTCCTCCTCAAATTCATGGCCTCTTTTGCTGTATTTTCTCACACTCTCACACACACAACTATATAAACACAATCTGCTGAATCTGTTTAACGTTGCTTGCATGTTTATGATTTCAGGTCTGACCACTTCATATTGGACAAGAAATTAGGGGGCTCATCCCTGAGAAAGACTCATATTCTTGCACTCAACATTCCTTAGCTGCCTGTAATTCTCGGTCAGGAGGGTGGGCTTTAGATTCCCACTTCCACAGTAGCATGACTTTTGATGGTCTTGTTTAGGGTCAGGTCTTGTTTAGGTGACCACATTGTTGACATACCACAGGAGAGGCTTGTCATTTCTAGGAGACTCAGTCTCACAGAGATTTTCTGGTCCCCTGGCTCTCACACTCTTTCCACCCCTTCCTTGTGCAGTGATCTCTGAGCCTTACATCCAGGATTTGTGCTGTAGACATGTCCACTGGGGACGGGCACCTCAGGATCCGACGTCTTCTGTGCTTTGACCACTTGTGGTTTTCCGTAATGATCTTCATGTGTTATACAGAGAAGCCTCTTGGATGAGGGCTGAGACCTACACTTCTCTGTGGGTATAACGATATACATTGAGAATGCACGTAGGAGCTGGGTATGGTGGTAAATCCCTTTAAAACCAGCATTCAGGAGGTAAAGGCAGGGAGATCTCTGAGTCTGAGGCCAGCCTAGTCTACAGAACAAGTTCCAGGACAGTCAAGAGATACACAGATGAACCCTGTGTTGAACAAAAAACAAAACAATAGTTCAGAGTTTGGTGGTTTAATAAATGCAGTACCAGGTTCTCCTGTAATATCCACAGTCATGGTGAGCTAAGTTCCCAGTATAAGGCATGACTCTCCCCCTATTGAGCAGGCTTCCATCCAATTAGCTGTAGGTTACTGCCAAGAATGAGCACCCCACTGCACCCTGGGGCTACCTTGCCATGCTGGTCACAGCTGTGGCCCACAGGTAGGATAGCTCTGTAGAACCATTGGCTGCATGCCTCCCTTGGCAGTCTGCATAGCAACTTTCAGGACTATGAAGGCCAGTCCTCAGTGAGGAAGCCTTCAGGTCAGATCCAGCATGAATCCTCTGCGTCCCAACTCCAAAGTGCAAGGTGTCACATAATTTTAGTCAGAGCAGTGAGAGATCCCTGTCAGTTCAAGCCCTGCCTGGTCTACAGAGCAAGTTCCAAACCAGTGAGACCCTGTCTTAAAAAACAAACAGAGCAGTGAGTATGTGTTTGTGTTCTGCATCCTGGAGCAGCCCAGCAGAGCTTACTGCCTGTGCAGACACAGGCTGGGCAAAGATGCCTCATGCACTGCAGTCTAAGTGCAAGTACAAGATGCAGCTGGTCAGAAGGGAGTCTGCGCTCTGCTCTCAGCACAGAAGCTTCCCTCCTGAGATTCCCCTCTGCTTCCCTGGCTGATAGCAGCATCCAGAACAATTCTGGTCCTGGCTTTCAGGCCACTGGCTCTAGGTTGGCATCTCAGTCTGCCTGGCTATGGTGTTCTGGAATGTGATCTAGCTTTCCAGGCTTTTAGAGGAAGGAGTCAGCCTAAGTTGCACTGGATACAGCTTCCCGGAGGGTGGCGAGGACCACATTCACTAGATTCCTGGCAAAGAGCACACCCTCAATACCTAGGCAGTTTCTTCCTCTCCCTGTGACTTCTTCCTTACAGTTAGTTCACTCATCTTTATTATCTTGCAATTATGTATATGCATGTTTCTATGTATGCTATATGTGTGTGTGTGTGTGTACACACGTATGCGTGCCTATGAAGGTCACGAGTGGGTGTGAAATACCTGGAAGCTGGAGCTGCTGTTACAGGTAGTTTGGATCCACCTCACCTGGGTCTGGGGAACCAAACTCAGGCCCGCAGAAAGGGCAGCAAGCATCCTTCAGTGCTGAGTCACACCTGCAGCCACGTCATTTTTATTTGTGTGTAGAAAAACACATCAGCAATAAACTGAAGTCCAGACAAGCATTCATACCATTCTGTGTTGTCAATAGGGAGAGTCTCTCTGTCATATCTCTCTACCCAGAAAAGGCCCAATAAACGTTGGGGCTGAACCCAGTATCTTCACTAAGTTTAAACAAAGATGAGTCTGAAGGGAAGGAGGGTTGAAGGAAAGGAGGGAGAGAAAGGGAGGGTAGAGGATGGGAGAGAAGGACAGGGAGGAGTGGAGGAAGGATAGGAGCAAGAGAAGATTCCTAAGACTAAGACACCCTTTAAGAATCTCAAGGAGAGTTATGCTGTAGACATATCTACTGGGGACGGGCACCTCAGGATCCGATGTCCTCTGTGCTTTGACCGCTCGTGGTTTTCCGTAATGATCTTCATGTGTTATACAGAGAAGCCTCTTTGATGAGTGCTGAGACCACCAAGGCAAGAAGCAGCAGATATATTCGTCAACACAGCAGGCCACCTAGATAACATTTCCACTCTCATGTCAGCCCAGAGTTCCCTCCTTTTCCATGAGCTACATGAGAACCCATTAACTCTGAGGTGACTGTTGTCTGGGCAGGGGAGTGACCTGGGTTCTGAGGTATTGTTGGTCCTTCACCTAATACCAGAGAACCTCCTTGAGGTAGGTATCAACAGCCACTGACTTATGCTTGCTTTCCCCATAGTTCCTAAGCCCAGCATGCCTGTAAGTATGACCAACAACCTGGTTTATTCACACCTGAGCTTCACACCTCCATGGACAAGCTGTTTGCTGCTGTGAACCTCCAGGTACCATAAACCTCTGACTAGTAACACAGACCTCATTCTTTTGGCTCAAAACCATGTCCAACATCCAGTTCTGCGCCTGCCTCCCTTAGTATGAATAACATATATGTATGCCTGAGTTGTTTCTGTCCCTGACATGCCAACGGATGTATAGTCAAAGTGTCTTGTCCCAGGGACCTTTCTGAAGCTGCAGTAAGGGAGAAGAGCATACAAACTAGATCACAGCAGAACAATTGCACACACCTAAGAGGAAGAAAAGATATGGGGGTAGGGGGAGGGAAGAGAAAAAAAAACAGAAAAAAGTAAAAGAGAATGGATAGCCATTTGGATTCCCCAGACGATTTTTTTTTTTTAATGTTATCTCAGTTAGGGAGTTGGTCCCTCTGCTGTCTCCCTCACCCAAGTCAAGGAAGTTAGAACTGAGGCCCAGGACTTTGCACTGAGCACTGCCTCTGGCTCTTATTGTCTGTTTACTTTTGCAGTGCTGGGGACTGAAGCCAGAAGCTTCCTCAGGCAAAGGGAACAAACACTCTGCTATTCACTTACACCCCAGCTTCTGTCTTATTGTTTGCTTCTCCTAGAAACATGGGGGGTAGGGGTGGGGTGGGGATGTGTTTTCTCTCTGCAGAAGATGACCTTAAATTCCTGGGCTCAAGCAATCCTTCTGCCTCATCCTGCCAGGACCTGAGGCTCCCCATGTGTGACATCAAAGCCAGCCTTCAGCATTTCCTTATCCGTCCCTGGTAGCACTGGGCAGCAAAGATGCAAGACTTTAGGAAGAGTCTGGTGACTGGCTCCTGCAGTTCCCTGTACCCAAAAGGCTGAGCTAGGACAGTCACTTGAGCCAAAGGACTCAGGCCAGTCTGGAAACTAGAACAAGACCTGGTCCCAGAAAAAGTCAAGAAAGGAGGAACCAGGGCAGGAGAGAGTGGACAAAGAGGAAGAGAGAGGAGAGAAGGGAGAAAGACAGGAGAGAGCTCCTCTGTGGGTCACCAGCATCTTAGCCTTTTGTCAGAACCAGGGTGAATCCTGGGGCTGAGGCCAGAAGCAGGGTGTGGGTTAGGAGGGAGAGTGTGAAACTGGGACCCAGCGGGAGGAGGGGCGGGGTGGGCACTGCTCGTTTGTTTTGAGGGATTTGCTTCTCTGCCCAAGGCAAGTCTTCCCAAACACCTGTCATTGGAGGCATAGGAAGGGGTAAAAAGCACCTAGGGGAGACAGAGCCGGAACCTGAGGCTCTTGAGGGCCTTTACAAGCCGCTGAGAACTGCCCAAAGGGCGTATCCCAAGCAGTGAAGGTATATAAGTGCTGCTTATTTCAGGTCCCACAAACTTCTGATTCTGATAGACTCAGGAAGCCATCATGGCTATCTCTGCGGAAGACAAAGCCCAACTCAGGGTTCTCTGGGACAAGGTTGCTGGTCGCGAAGACTACGGAGCAGAAGCCATAGGGAGGTGAGATCAGGACACTGCTCTGTGAGGGTCACAGCATCCAAAACAGACCTGGTGCTCAGGGGGCAGCTCCTAACTGTGCTTTCCTGCACTTCTCTCTCCTCACAGGATGTTCGAAACCCCCCCCCCCACCAAGACCCACATCCCTCACTTTAATCTGGGCCAGGGCTCCCCCCAGGTAGAGCTGCAAGACAAGAAGATAATTGATGCGCTGACCGATGCTGTAAACAACATTGATGACCTCCCGGGCACCCTGTCCGATCTCAGCGACCTGGGGACCCAAGCTTCGTCTGGATCCCCATCAACTTCAAGGTGTGTTCTTGGACCTAGCAGCGGGCATTTGGGACCTGTAGAGGCCTTGAGGTCCCTGTACCCAGGGCAGGGAACATAGAGATTCCTGGGAGTAGAGGCAGCAGGGTGGCTACTATGGACAGACCCTGTCTCTGCAGCTCCTGAGCCACTGCCTGCAGGTGACCTTGGCTAAGAACCTCCCTGAGGAATTCACCCCTGCGGTACACGCCTCTGTGAGCACTGTGTTGACCTCCAAGTATCCTTAAGTTGCCTCCCTCAGGGAGGCCCTTCTTCCCTTCCTTGCACCTGTACCTCTTGGTCTTTGAATAAAGCCTGAGTAGGAAAAAGCCTGTGTGCCTGGTTCTCTGCATCTGCAAAGGTGTCTTATTTGGTGTTGGGAAACCTCTAGTCCGTTTAGCCATGGGGCAGGAAAGACAAGGTCCAGAGCCAAAAGGCACAGCTGGATGCCCACATACACTGGAGACTGGGCATCAGGCAATCCCAAGCCCTCCACTCAGGTAGTGAAGCCCTTAATACCTCTTGGACCTCACTGTGAGATCTACTAGAAAAACCGCTAAATATAAACATAACATGAGAACATGGGTAGACAACAGGTAGCTCAGACAATTTCTTTCTTTCTTTTTTTCTTTGTTTACTTTGTTTCTTCCTTCCTTCTTTTCTTTCTTTCTATGTTTCTTTGTTTCTTTCTTTCTTTCTTTCTTTCCTTCCTTCCTTCTTTCTTTCTTTCTTTCTTTCTTTCTTTCTTTCTTTCTTTCTTTCTTTCTTTCTTTCTTTCTGATTGGGCTTCATGTAACCGAGGCTGGCCACAAACACTTTACATAGCCAAAAATTACCTGGAACTCTTGATCTTCTTTCTTCTACCTCCTGAGTACTGAGATTTCAGATATGTGTCTTCATGCCCAGTTTATGCAGTGCTTGGAACTGAACTAGGATTGTATATGTACATACAGACAAAAATACACATATACACACACACATACATGCATACATACATACATACATGCATATGTACTAATATGACTACCCAAGCATTCTACTAACTGAAGTACATCTGTACTGCCACAAGAGAATATTACTCAGCTATTGACGTCAAAGATGTAAATTTCTTATACAATGTGGCTGATCCTTTAAAAAAAAATGTCAAGTACAAGAAACCAACAGAAGAAAGGTTATAGAATGCATGGCTTCGTGTTTGTAAAGTATCAAAAATGGGTGAGTATTAGGGACAGCAAGCAGCCTCCTGGTTGACAGGACCTTTGGGCAGGGGATGGATGGTTATGGCTTGTGGGCTAGTGGTTCTATTTTGGTGAGTAAGCGTTCTAGAAATGGGTAGTAATGAAAACTACACAACATTGTTGATGAACGTGATGTCACTGACATGTGCACATCAAAGACTGCTAAAAAGCACAAGTCTTCATGTCCCCATACCTCTAGTTCCAGAACTTGGGAGCTTGAACATAGTCACACATAGACACACAAATAACAACAGAATCTTTAATGTAGTAATGATATACTCACCGAGACTGTCATCATTGCTGTGACCACTGAGATATATAATAGGCACCCATACAGCCATTGTCCCCAAAGGAATTTGCCCTATGATCCAGTCATATAATATTTCTCATCCACTTAATTCTCACAGTTCTGAGAATATATGTTTTAAACAGAGTAGGAAATTATTATAGAGATTTTGTGGAGTGGTTTAGGTAGAGCTAGGATCTCCTTATTAACTCTGCTGGCCAGGGATTCGATACAGAGGCCAGGAAGGTCCTGAACTCACGGAGACCCTGTGGCATCTGCCTCCTAATGGTGAGGACTACTCTGTACCTGTACCACAAGCCCCAGATTAAAGGGGGTTTTATGGAGACTGAAATCTCTTTCATTTTCTTTTACACGTGTGGCTGTTTTGGCTGCACGGTTATCTGTGCATCTCTTGTATGGCTGTGGAAGACAGAAGAGGGCTTTGCATCCACTGACCTGAAGTTAAAGACAACTGTGAGCAGACATGTGGGTGTTGGGAATCTAAGCCAGGAACTCTGGGAGAGCTGCTAGTGCTCTTAACTGCTGAGCCATCTCTCTATCCCCTTTAAATGTAGATTTCACTATGTGATATTTAACGAAAAGAGACATGTTCCAGGGGGAAAAGGTGATTCCAAATATGGGTATGGGCTCCTCCAAGGAGAATTACACCAATGAGTAATTTTGAAAAATGAATAAGAAAAAGGGGTCTATGAAGTTTTCTAAGGACTCAGGAGGCAGGATAAGCCATAAGTGGAAAATAGATACCAAAACCCATTGTAATCTGCTAGTACATATTAGATGCCATTGTGCATACAGTATGTACTGTATGGAGAGGGAGCCCAGGGAGACAGAGGGCTGCCTGCCAGGGCTGAACCAGAATCTGGAAACACCTAGGCAACTAGAACGATGCAGCGCGCCCTGGCTGCCTCTTGGGTTTCCGGACGTCTTTGAGCTCAGCCTGGGCACACAGGGCGAGGCCACTCTTCATGGGAAATGGCTTTGTCCCAGGCGGATCGCGGGCTGGTCCTCGCGCTCTGGAAGAAGATGGGGGACAATGTTGGAATCTACGCGACCAAAGCCTTGGAGAGGTACGCCCTCGGGCTCACCTTCCACCAGACTACGGGGCGAAGGCGGGCTCTCCGGACCTCCGGGTCCAGATGAGCCCAACCCTATCTTCCCACAGGACCTTCGTGGCTTTCCCCTCCACCAAAACCTACTTCCCACACTTGGACCTGAGGCCAGGCTCTAGCCAGGTTAAAGCCCATGCCCAAAAGGTGGCCGATGCCCTGACTCTCGCTACCCAGCACCTGGACGACCTGCCTGCTTCTCTGTCTGCTCTCAGTGATCTGCATGCACACAAGCTCCGCGTGGACCCCGCTAACTTTCAGGTGAGTCCTGTGTCTGAGCTCACCTGCGGTTGCTGGAGATGCGCGGCCCTTCGAGGCTCGGCGTGGGCACAGATAAATGCAAGGCGGGGCGGTTCTCTTTCTCAGTTCTTCAGCCACTGTCTGCTGGTGACTCTTGCCCAGAACTATCCTGGAGACTTCAGCCCGCAGATGCATGCCTCCTTGGACAAGTTTCTGGATCACGTGACTTCCGCACAGGTCTCTGAGTATCACTAAACTGAGGATGCAGGATAGTGTACGCTCCAGCCGTGCCCCTTTTCAAGCTCACAGTGTTTGCGTAAAGCTCCCCAGAGTTACACTGCTGTCCTGTATGCAGAGGGGCACAGGAGAAAGGTACACCCAGCCCCAGTTGTCAGAACAACCAAGAGACTGGAACTAGAGCTAAGCTGGTGTCTCAGACCTCAGACCTCAGATGAGAGGCAGCTGTCCATTGGTTTTGTTGTTTCATTTTATTTTTACCTTTGAGATAAATTTCATATGCTCTGCAACCCAGGCTGGCCTCTCAAATCCATACTACAAACTAGGTTGATCTATCACTCCTGATCCTTCTGTTTCACACCTATCTCCAACCCATCCCCCAGTGGCCACCCACCATCTCGGATTACAGGGCATTCCCCACCAGACCTGGCTCCAGGGTGGTTTCTTTTCTTTATTGTATGTATGTATGTATGTATGTATGTATTTAAGATTTACTTATTTTACATATATGAGTACACTGTCGCTGTCTTCAGACACACCAAAAGAGGGCATCAGATCCCATTACAGATGGTTGTGAGCCACCATGTGGTAGCTGGGAATCAAACTCAGGACCTCTGGAAGAGTAGGCAATGCTCTTAAACACTGAGCCATCTCTCCAACCCCTGGTTCTTTTTATGTTTATTTAACCTGTCTGTTTGTGTTCCATGTTGGAGATGGGAAGAAGGGTCTCCTGGGTGCCAAAGTGGCTCCAAGCTGCAGAAAGTGCAACTAACTCGGGAAAGAGACTGGCGATCAGTGAATGAATGAATCAACCTTTACAAAAGAGTAGAAAGAAAGGCTTTATAGAGGACACTTCCAAAGGGTCGTGGGCTGGGTGGTAACTAGAGTCCCACCTGCAGCTGGAGGACGGTCCTAGCACCTTCACACATTCTCAAGCTTCAGAGGAGGCTCAGGGATCGCCACCAGGGAGGCCTATGGCATTGAGTCACACATCCATGTCTTTAGCCTTGGCCATATCAGTTACAGAACTGTGGCTTTTGTCTCTCAGAAAGGTGATAGGTACTGAGGTCACAAGTCAGAATAAGTGACCTGTTCCATACAATGCCCTGCCCCCTTCCAATTGGTCTTTGTTTAACTCTGCTCAGGTCCAGGTGGGTTAGGCCTGGTCCTATTACAAGGCAGTCACCTCCTGGATCCACACATAGGGTTCAGAGCTGGAGATGATGCTGAATGAGGGGATCAGTGGATGTCCAGGACACACTGGGCACCGTCCCACAGAAAGAAATTCAATCAGTGACCTCCTGTCTTCCTAGCCCAGCCATGCCCAAGGTGTGTCTATTAGGGACTTCTCGTGTATGGAGGTCAGTAGTTAAGGCATTGTGTGCCAGACTCAATTTCCCAGAATGAGGTGGGACCAGCACCAAAGCCTGTCCTGTAGAGAGGTGGCAGGGGACCCTCCAACCCTGCCTTCATTGCACTTCAGAGAGGGCAGGAGGTTTTTTCTGGCTGCCTAAAGTCAGTCACATGCAAGGCAGAAAACTGATTTAACCTGCACATTGGCCACCTCTCAGGCTAAGGAACATGCCCTGGACATCCTTAGTCAGACCTTCAGTTCTTACTGGACATGAGACAAACTGTCAGGTATGAGAAAGTGGAAGCTGTGAGGTCACCTCCTATGGCACATGCTTGACACACTTTCTGTGACATGGGAAAAACAGGGACAGAGTGGTCTCAAAATACAGGGGACAAGTGATGGTTCATTATACATGAGACCCTGACTGGGCTAGGCCAGGAGGGAAGAAGAGGATGCACCTTCTGTGAACAGGATGTCGACCTTTCTGTGCCTGGACATTTCTAGAGAACTCTGACTAATGCAGGGAGTAAAACAAACAAACAAACAAACAAACAGAAAAAGACATCTGGGTAGGCTCACCTTCTCTAGGTAGGCCAGCCTGCTCTACAGAGTGAGTTCCAGAACAGTCAGGGCTACACAGAGAACCCTGTCTCGGGGAAAGAAAAAAAAAAAGAAACCAAAAAACAACAACAAAATAAAGCAAACAAAAAACATAGCAAGACCTAAGATTTTTCTCTCACAACATGAAGAAAACATGTTTGGGGATGTTACTGGTGCTAGAGAAGCTTCTCTAAAGTGTTTCCTGGGTCACCAACTCCTCCCCAACAAGGCAACAGCCAAACAAAATAAAAACAAAACAGCTCAGCAAGGACTGGCTGCTCAGACTCCCTAATGAGAGTATAGTGTATGCCCGTCTTTGTATTGAGTATTATACTTGCTCTGAGAGAGTCACAGGTACCAGATTGTTCCAATCCTCGCCCTTCCCTATCAGAGGCCAGGGGTGTGGGTGAGGAGTCCTGGCTGCAGTGGCAGGTGGTGGGCTGGCCCCAGCACAGTGCCCCTGGAACAGCCCCAGCACAGTGCCTTCTTGCTGCTGCTCAGGAGCCAAACAGGTCCCTTTCCTTAGTCCAAGACCGAGCTCACTGCCCCATTCTTTGCATGCATCCTGCCTCCTGGGATCTCCTTCTGGGTTTGCTCTCCTGATGTCAGCAGCAGCCAGAAAGCAGGTTGCCTAGGTCTGGGTCCCTGGCTCTAGGCTGGGATTTGAATACCTGTCCTGCTTGTAGATCTCTAGAGATACAGTGATGCCCCCAAGGCTGGTCCCTGAGAGCTCCAGCCTGGGGAGCACTGAATACAGCTTTTTAAGAAATATGGTCTCCCTCCCTACACATATACACTCTGCATACCCCCCTTTCCAAGCAGGAGCCTCTCAGACCACTGGGATAATTCCTTCTTGTCTACTCCTATGAATGACATCGTTGCCTCACAGATAAGCTGTCCTTATGGATATGTAGGAAAACACAAGACAAGCTGGAACACACTCAGGCTTTCCTACAGGCAGACATGCACACACACACACACACACACACATGTATACACACACACATGTACATGTGCACGCACACATGCATGCTTGTATTTTCCAAGTAGGAATGTTCCCTCTTTTGTGTCTCCCAAACCAGAAAGAGCCAAAATGATATCCTGTAGCTCTCCTCTGTCCAGAGATATCAATGAGATATAATTAAGTACACATAAAGGTGGGATCCTAGGATTGAGACATTTTTTAAAATTATAATCGCATCATTCCCCATGCTTCCCTCCCTCCAACCCCTCCCATGAGTCTCCTCCTCAAATTCATGGCCTCTTTTGCTGTATTTTCTCACACTCTCACACACACAACTATATAAACACAATCTGCTGAATCTGTTTAACGTTGCTTGCATGTTTATGATTTCAGGTCTGACCACTTCATATTGGACAAGAAATTAGGGGGCTCATCCCTGAGAAAGACTCATATTCTTGCACTCAACATTCCTTAGCTGCCTGTAATTCTCGGTCAGGAGGGTGGGCTTTAGATTCCCACTTCCACAGTAGCATGACTTTTGATGGTCTTGTTTAGGGTCAGGTCTTGTTTAGGTGACCATATTGTTGACATACCACAGGAGAGGCTTGTCATTTCTAGGAGACTCAATCTCACAGATTTTCTAGTCCCCTGGCTCTCACACTCTTTCCACCCCTTCCTTCTGCAGTGATCTCTGAGCCTTATATCCAGGACTTGTGCTGTAGACATGTCCACTGGGGACGGGCACCTCAGGATCCGATGTCCTCTGTGCTTTGACCACTCGTAGTTTTCCGTAATGATCTTCATGTGTTATACAGAGAAGCCTCTTTGATGAGTGCTGAGACCTACACTTCTCTGTGGGTATAACGATATACATTGAGAATGCACGTAGGAGCTGGGTGCATAAATCCCTTTAAAACCAGCATTCAGGAGGTAAGGCATGGAGATCTCTTAACCCGTCCAGCGGGTCAGTTATTCCAGGGTTCCGAAGAGGCGCTACCTGCGGGTCAAGAGGGGGGGAGAAGGAGGGAGGCCAAGCACCAAGAAAGACGAGTCAATCTGGGTTTTGTCAAAGCCTCGTTTAATGTTCTGGGGTACACAGGTTTTAAGGCTTTCAGGAGGGGCGTACCCCAAGGCAAGGACAAAGAGGGGCAGAGGTATTCCTGGCTTTTACAGCAGGAGATGAGGAGGTTATCTGATGAAGATACCTGGAGTCGGCGATGTTGACGCAGACAGGATCATTCTGCAGTTATCTCGAGACAATGGCTAAACCAATACCCATGGGAGAGGCTCTTGTTTGCTTTTCTCAGGGCCTTAGCCCTGTCAGCCAAAGTGAGGGTCTCTAATGGCTTCCTACATCTCCTCCTTTTTTCTTTCTTAAGTTGAGGGGTGGCTATGGAAAGAGGGTCGGTGGAGAGCCTGTCTTAGGCTATGTGGTTTTGCCCCCACGTCCAGCACCGCAGTAACTAGGCCCTTTTAGATCCTAGTAGGGCAGGGCCTCTGTCTTAGGCTATGTAAGTTGCATCCACTCCTGGCATCACATCCCACTCCAATGGCTTAATCAGGCCCTTGGTGAGTGTGACGGGCATCCAGGTAGCGGACTCACAATAATCCCGTCATGGAGTCACCCTGCAGCCAAGAGGCAGTGTGCATCTGGCTCGTGGCACCACAATATTTCCCGTCATTGGCTACTCCACAGCTTATGGCCCTCAGCCACTATTAGGAGCCAGAGGTCACCCTCCCTGGCATTGACGTTTCTACCGCTTATGGAACCAAGAAAGCTCTGTGCCTGCAGCAAGTGTAGAGAACTGAAGGCCGATGGTTGCTACCTCCATGTCTGTCAAGGCAGAATCAATCTGTGATTTAACAAAACTGGTTGATCTGTTAAAGGCCCAGGGGCCAAATGACAAAAGAAACAAAAGACCCAGGAGGGGCCCCAAAAGGCTGGAGAGCAAGGTGGAAAGTCAGGGTGAAATCTCAGCATCAGCATATTCTGGCAGCTAGCATGTTCCTTCAGCATCCTGTAGAAAAAACACAAACATACCTCTTCTCTACACTTAGAGTTCCCTGGCATTAAAATTTAAAATTTTTATGGTATATAGAGATGTTATTCTCCCCTTTTTTATTATAAAAATATTGTAAAGTTCTATGGACTTGTTCTATAATATCTTATCTTTGCGAATTATGAGGAATCTCAGTAATATGACTAATATTAAATTGTTAATAAGACATCTCAAATGACTGATTATAATAATCAGTTATAATATTTGTCTTAATCTGATTTAGAACATTTAGTTTTAAAAAATAACATATGTAACAACTAAATTTATATTTTGTTTCTTATGTTAAAATAGTTATAACTAGAAAGCTTGAAAAGCTGTCAATAGTCATATGTATATTTTTGATTAATTTTTTGAATTGTATTTGTACAAACAATTGTAAAAGTTAAGAATTAGTATCATTAAAAGGAAACAACTTTAAGCAATTTGTAAGCCATGAGCTATATATGTATATTATTAATATAAAAATCAAAAGTTTGATTTTCAACATTTTAAAAGAACAGCTACAGCACCCAATTCAATTATCTGTGCTGAAGCAAGAGGACACTCAAAAGAATAAACATGTGATCTAATTATATGAGATTTACTCCCATAGTAGATGTATTTTTATAGGATGCATGTATAAATCTATAACAATATAAAAACATGTATAGAGGCAAATTTTTAACAATTTATCTTTTAGGTAACAATTATTAATTTTGTCAAAAAGGCTAGTCATGTAATAGATTAACAATTAATAATAATTAATTTGATTGTTTAAAATAAGAAGCAAACATTTTATCATTCTCTTAAAACATTCTTTTTTAAAAATATTTTTATGATTTTATTTTGTAACATTTTATTATTATATCAAATCTTTATTGGAGGATGTCAAAATCGTATTTGGAGAGATTTTACATTAATGTTCTCTTTGTTAAGGAATGGAAGTGAACATAAACTGTTGACAAATACTTATGGTAGCTTTCTCCAAGTTATGTCTCTCAATATTTATTTTGCATCTATCTTGAGAATAGCAGAGGCTTAAATGACAAACTTAAAGCAGTGTCTTAGGCAAAATATTTATCTTAACACCTTTTGAAAATCATTTTCTTAAAAACTTTAAAAGCCCATGTTAAGAGCAAGCCATTTCTTGAGGAATAACTTTCTAATGAAATTCTTTTATAGATCTAAGTTTGAACTTTATTTCGAACCACATCTGTATGAATCTGTTAAAAATGTTCTTTTGGCCAGAAACTCTCTAAGTGAGGCCTGCAAGACAAAACTGCATCTCTCAAGCCTCTGCAGCTTTGAGCAGCTTTGAGGAAGCTCTGAGCTTTGTATTAACTCAAATGTAAATCTCCTGATCTGAGTTTGTTATCTCTAAGGCCAGACCTACACCCACCAGGTCCTGTAAAGAGTAACCAGACCCCATTGTATGAAGGTCAAATAACAAAAGGAACCTGTAATATCAAAGCATAACTACAATTTGTTGAAAGCAAAACCCAGTTTTAAATAATCTTTTCTCCTTAAAATTAATGGCAAATATATTTTTATATTGTAAAGTTTGTCCATCATCTTGTGTTTGAATGTATGACTTTGTAACTTATTGAAGAGACATTATTTTAAATCATATTTCTTATAAGTCCAATCTCCAGGCCAAGATTTACACAAAACACCAGGTCAATTTAGAAGCATCTTAGAGGCCTGTATTTCCTGGGTTGTGTCATGCCACGTGTAGCTAGTTAAGATGGCTCTGACACTGAATCACCAGTTTTAAACTAACCTTTTCTTAAAAACACTATACCTTTTAAATTATAACCAATTAATTTATAACTCTATAGCCAAGGTATGTAAAACATTTATACCTTTAAGACTAATTAGAAATAAAAATGAAGCGATCATACAAATCTCATACATTTACACCAAATACATATTTTTTTTCTAGCTGTAACTTCAGAGGAATAAAGCACTTTGAACCCAATCATCATCATGATAGAAATTTTTCTAGGAGAATTAACCATTTCCACTTGTCCAGCTCCTGACCCTTTAAGAAGCAGCTTTTTTTCCAGCAGTCTTTGACTCCTACCTTAGAATGTGAGGCACCTCAAATTAGCCTTCTCTGTGTAAACCACAATTGGCAGGACTGCCAGCAAGATAACGCCTTTTTACCATTTTTTTTTACATAAAACATAAAAAACAACCAATCATTCAGCCAAACAAAACAATAGACAACATGAATTGACATACATATAGACAAGTTTTGGTGCACCAAAGACATACAATAGACAGAGAGGGAACTTGATGTCCCCAAAAGATCCAAATATCTTAACCTAAACTAAGGAGATCTCCAGTAGGTTTCAGAGAGAAAACAGGACGTCTCCCATTTTCTTCTCCTTTCCAGGAGAGTTTTGAAATAGCTTCTAACTATTTCTTTTTTTTTTTTTCTTTTTTTTTTTTTTTTTTGATACTGTGTCCACACATGGAAAAACTGCTTTTCTGCAACTTGCTTTTTCTCTTAAGATTTAATAAGGGGGAAGGAGGATGCCTAGTCGAACACACACACCTGTGGAGAGGGGAGGAGAGCCCAGGAATTTCTCTGCAGTCCAGGTCTTACATGCTGCCCATGAGCAGTTTTTCTCTGGCCGCCTCAGCAGCAGTCTCTGACTTCTACCTGCATGGGTCTCCCCTGTCCATTTTTGCCTAGTCCCTGTCCATGGAGATAGCCCTGGGAGAGCATTTGTTGAGCAATAACCTCATTGGGACTACACATAAGGACTTTCATTTGAGAGTGAATGTCTCTTCCCCAGAGGTTAACAGGCAGACCAGAAACCACGGAGGGCTGAGTAGAGCCAGTATTTCCCTCTGTCCTCCCAAGTCAGCAACTTTGAGCTCTGGAGAGTGTTTTTTTTTTTTTTTTTTTTTTTTTTTTTTTTGATTGTCCAATCCCCTGCAGATGGGTCAGAGAGGCTTGCAATAGGCCAAGCAGGGGGCCAAGCACATTGCGAGATCACAGTAGAATCGGCACCTGAGTCTAAGATGCCCTCAAAGCTTTTACCATTTATTTTAAGGCTGAGTATAGGACGATCTCTGGTGATTGCCTGGACCCAGTTAAGGTCTGAGCGATCTGGCTGAGAGGACCCGCGCTGCATGCCTATCAACGGGTATAGGGTGATGGGCCACGTGGAGGGGCTTGTTTTGGCTCTGGCTTTTTCTAGGCATTTGACTTTGAAATAAATCTTGAAGTTAGAATGACCATTTGTCCTTCGTAGCTCCTTTAAGAGGACTGCTTGCTCTCTGCAGCTTTTCTCCTCCAAGTTGGCTTTCTCCCCAGGGGGTCTCTAAACTTAATGACATATCAGCAAGGGATGGGTCCCTCAGGCGCAGAGGATAAAGAGAAGTTACAGGAGCGGATGGTGGGGACTCAGACCTGTCTATAACGACCAAGGAAGGTTTTGGAGAGTTCTTTTTTAGGGGAAAGCGAGGTCACAGAAGCTGCCCGCGACAAAGGGCAGAGGCAATATTCAGCAGGGTCCTCGTTCGCACTCTGAATGAGCCTCCAGTAACTAAAGAATGTATCAGACATTGGTTCACCTGTACCTGTTTTTAAAATCTTATTAATTTCTTTACCAACCTTATCTCAAGTTAGCGGGTGAATGTCAGGTCCACTTAAAATTAACCAAGGGCATTTCTCATGACAAAACAAAAGAGCTTAATTAAATCTTTTTTCTTAACTCTTACTCCTCTCTCCCTGAATGATTGCTTGATTTCTCCTATGAATCAAGCCTCTTTAGCCTCTTTTTTTTTTTTCCCCCAATGAAAATCGGACGACAATGTTTGGCCACTCACCTGCCCCTCCAGCAACGCACGAGCGATGCGGTCTGTGGGGTCCTTGATTCCTTTTCCCGGGATTTCTCCTCCATCGTCCAGTAGTTGACCGTACTTCGGGTCCCTAGTTCGGGCACCACTGTAACCCGTCCAGCGGGTCAGTTATTCCAGGGTTCCGAAGAGGCGCTACCTGCGGGTCAAGAGGGGGGGAGAAGGAGGGAGGCCAAGCACCAAGAAAGACAAGTCAATCTGGGTTTTGTCAAAGCCTCATTTAATATTCTGGGGTACACAGGTTTTAAGGCTTTCAGGAGGGGCGTACCCCAAGGCAAGGACAAAGAGGGGCAGAGGTATTCCTGGCATTTACAGCAGGAGATGAGGAGGTTATCTGATGAAGATACCTGGAGTCGGCGATGTTGACGCAGGCAGGATCATTCTGCAGTTATCTCGAGACAATGGCTAAACCAATACCCATGGGAGAGGCTCTTGTTTGCTTTTCTCAGGGCCTTAGCCCTGTCAGCCAAAGTGAGGGTCTCTAATGGCTTCCTACAATCTCTGAGTCTGAGGCCAGCCTAGTCTACAGAACAAGTTCCAGGACAGTCAAGAGATACACAGACAAACCCTGTGTTGAACAAAAAACAAAACAAGAGTTCAGAGTTTGGTGGTTTAATAAATGCAGTACCAGGTTCTCCTGTAATATCCACAGTCACGGTGAGCTAAGTTCCCAGTATAAGGCATGACTCTCCCCCTATTGAGCAGGCTTCCATCCAATTAGCTGTAGGTTACTGCCAAGAATGAGCACCCCACTGCACCCTGGGGCTACCTTGCCATGCTGGTCACAGCTGTGGCCCACAGGTAGGATAGCTCTGTAGAACCATTGGCTGCATGCCTCCCTTGGCAGTCTGCATAGCACCTTTCAGGACTATGAAGGCCAGTCCTCAGTGAGGAAGCCTTCAGGTCAGATCCAGCATGAATCCTCTGCGTCCCATCTCCAAAGTGCAAGGTGTCACATAATTTTAGTCAGAGCAGTGAGAGATCTCTGTCAGTTCAAGCCCTGCCTGGTCTACAGAGCAAGTTCCAAGCCAGTGAGACCCTGTCTTAAAAAACAAACAGAGCAGTGAGTATGTGTTTGTGTTCTGCATCCTGGAGCAGCCCAGCAGACCTTACTGCCTGTGCAGACACAAGCTGGGCAAAGATGCCTTATGCACTGCAGTCTAAGTGCAAGTACAAGATGCAGCTGGTCAGAAGGGAGTCCGCGCTCTGCTCTCAGCACAGAAGCTTCCCTCCTGAGATTCCCCTCTGCTTCCCTGGCTGTTAGCAGCATCCAGAACAACTCTGGTCCTGGCTTTCAGGCCACTGGCTCTAGGTTGGCATCTCAGTCTGCCTGGCTATGGTGTTCTGGAATGTGATCTAGCTTTCCAGGCTTTTAGTGGAAGGAGCCAGCCTAAGTTGCACTGGATACAGCTTCCCAGAGGGTGGCGAGGACCACATTCACTAGATTCCTGGCAAAGAGCACACCCTCAATACCTAGGCAGTTTCTTCCTCTCCCTGTAACTTCTTCCTTACAGTTCACCCATCTTTATTATCTTGCAATTATGTATATGCATGTTTCTATGTATGCCATGTGTGTGTGTGTATGTGTGTGTGTGTACACACGTGCACGTGCCTATGAAGGTCACGAGTGGGTGTGAAATCCCTGGAAGCTGGAGCTGCTGTTACAGGTAGTTTGGATCCACCTCACCTGGGTCTGGGGAACCAAACTCAGGCCCGCAGGAAGGGCAGCAAGCATCCTTCAGTGCTGAGTCACGCCTGCAGCGATGTCATTTTTATTTGTGTGTAGGAAAACACATCAGCAATAAACTGAAGTCCAGACAAGCATTCATACCATTCTGTGTTATCAATAGGGAGAGTCTCTCTGTCATATCTATGTACCCAGAAAAGGCCCAATAAACGTTTGGGCTGAACCCAGTATCTTCACTAAGTTTAAACAAAGATGAGTCTGAAGGGAATGAGGGTTGAAGGAAAGGAGGGAGAGAAAGGGAGGGTAGAGGATGGGAGAGAAGGACAGGAAGGAGTGGAGGAAGGATAGGAGCAAGAGAAGATTCCTAAGACTAAGACACCCTTTAAGAATCTCAAGGAGAGTTATGCTGTAGACATATCTACTGGGGACGGGCACCTCAGGATCCGATGTCCTCTGTGCTTTGACCACTCGTGGTTTTCCATAATGATCTTCATGTATTATACAGAGAAGCCTCTTTGATGAGTGCTGAGACCACCAAGGCAAGAAGCAGCAGATATATTCGTCAACACAGCAGGCCACCTAGATAACATTTCCACTCTCATGTCAGCCCAGAGTTCCCTCCTTTTCCATGAGCTACATGAGAACCCATTAACTCTGAGGTGACTGTTGTCTGGGCAGGGGAGTGACCTGGGTTCTGAGGTATTGTTGGTCCTTCACTTAATACCAGAGAACCTCCTTGAGGTAGGTATCAACAGCCACTGACTTATGCTTGCTTTCCCCATAGTTCCTAAGCCCAGCATGCCTGTAAGTATGACCAGTAACCTGGTTTATTCACACCTGAGGTTCACACCTCCATGGACAAGCTGTTTGCTGCTGTGAACCTCCAGGTACCATAAACCTCTGACTAGTAACACAGACCTCATTCTTTTGGCTCAAAACCATGTCCAACATCCAGTTCTGTGCCTGCCTCCCTTAGTATGAATAACAAATATGTATGCCTGAGTTGTTTCTGTCCCTGACATGCCAACAGAATGTATAGTCAAAGTGTCTTGTCCCAGGGACCTTTCTGAAGCTGCAGTAAGGGAGAAGAGCATACAAACTAGATCACAGCAGAACAATTGCACACACCTAAGAGGAAGAAAAGATATGGGGGTAGGGGGAGGGAAGAGAAAAAAAAACAGAAAAAAGAAAAAGAGAATGGATAGCCATTTGGATTCCCCAGACGATTTTTTTTAATGTTATCTCAGTTAGGGAGTTGGTCCCTCTGCTGTCTCCCTCACCCAAGTCAAGGAAGTTAGAACTGAGGCCCAGGACTTTGCACTGAGCACTGACTCTGGCTCTTATTGTCTGTTTCCTTTTGCAGTGCTGGGGACTGAAGCCAGAAGCTTCCTCAGGCAAAGGGAACAAACACTCTGCTATTCACTTACACCCAGTTTCTGTCTTATTGTTTGCTTCTCCTAGAAACATGGGGGATAGGGGTGGGGGTGGGGATGTGTTTTCTCTCTGCAGAAGATGACCTTAAATTCCTGGGCTCAAGCAATCCTTCTGCCTCATCCTGCCAGGACCTGAGGCTCCCCATGTGTGATATCAAAGCCAGCCTTCAGCATTTCCTTATCCATCCCTGGTAACACTGGGCAGCTAAGATGCAAGACTTTAGGAAGAGTCTGGTGACCTGCTCCTGCAGTTCCCTGTACCCAAAAGGCTGAGCTAGGACAGTCACTTGAGCCAAAGGACTCAGGCCAGTCTGGAAACTAGAACAAGACCTGGTCCCAGAAAAAGTCAAGAAAGGAGGAACCAGGGCAGGAGAGAGTGGACAAAGAGGAAGAGACAGGGGAGAAGGGAGAAAGACAGGAGAGAGCTCCTCTGAGGGTCACCAGCATCTTAGCCTTTTGTCAGAACCCGGGTGAATCCTGGGGCTGAGGCCAGAAGCAGGGTGTGGGTTAGGAGGGAGAGTGTGAAACTGGGACCCAGCGGGAGGAGGGGCGGGGTGGGCACTGCTCGGTTTCTTTTGAGGGATTTGCTTCTCAGACCAAGGCAAGTCTTCCCAAACACCTGTCACTGGAGGCATAGGAAGGGGTAAAAAGCACCTAGGGGAGACAGAGCCGGAACCTGAGGCTCTTGAGGGCCTTTACAAGCCGCTGAGAACTGCCCAAAGGGCGTATCCCAAGCAGTGAAGGTATATAAGTGCTGCTTATTTCAGGTCCCACAAACTTCTGATTCTGATAGACTCAGGAAGCCATCATGGCTATCTCTGCGGAAGACAAAGCCCAACTCAGGGTTCTCTGGGACAAGGTTGCTGGTCGCGAAGACTACGGAGCAGAAGCCATAGGGAGGTGAGATCAGGACACTGCTCTGTGAGGGTCACAGCATCCAAAACAGACCTGGTGCTCAGGGGGCAGCTCCTAACTGTGCTTTCCTGTGTCCTGCACTTCTCTCTCCTCACAGGATGTTCGAAACCCCCCCCCCCACCAAGACCCACATCCCTCACTTTAATCTGGGCCAGGGCTCCCCCCAGGTAGAGCTGCAAGACAAGAAGATAATTGATGCGCTGACCGATGCTGTAAACAACATTGATGACCTCCCCGGCACCCTGTCTGATCTCAGCGACCTGGGGACCCAAGCTTCGTCTGGATCCCCATCAACTTCAAGGTGTGTTCTTGGACCTAGCAGCGGGCATTTGGGACCTGTAGAGGCCTTGAGGTCCCTGTACCCAGAGCAGGGAACATAGAGATTCCTGGGAGTAGAGGCAGCAGGGTGGCTACTATGGACAGACCCTGTCTCTGCAGCTCCTGAGCCACTGCCTGCAGGTGACCTTGGCTAAGAACCTCCCTGAGGAATTCACCCCTGCGGTACACGCCTCTGTGAGCACTGTGTTGACCTCCAAGTATCCTTAAGTTGCCTCCCTCAGGGAGGCCCTTCTTCCCTTCCTTGCACCTGTACCTCTTGGTCTTTGAATAAAGCCTGAGTAGGAAAAAGCCTGTGTGCCTGGTTCTCTGCATCTGCAAAGGTGTCTTATTTGGTGTTGGGAAACCTCTAGTCCGTTTAGCCATGGGGCAGGAAAGACAAGGTTCAGAGCCAAAAGGCACAGCTGGATGCCCACACACACTGGAGACTGGGCATCAGGCAATCCCAAGCCCTCCACTCAGGTAGTGAAGTCCTTAATACCTCTTGGACCTCACTGTGGGATCTACTAGAAAAACCGCTAAATATAAACATAACATGAGCATGTGGGTGGACAACAGGTAGCTCAGACAATTTCTTTCTTTCTTTTTTTTCTTTGTTGTTTACTTTGTTTCTTCCTTCCTTCTTTTCTTTCTTTCTTTGTTTCTTTGTTTCTTTCTTTCTTTCTTTCCTTCCTTCCTTCCTTCCTTCTTTCTTTCTCTCTCTCTTTCTTTCTTTCCTTCTTTCTTTCTTTCTTTCTTTCTTTCTTTCTTTCTTTCTTTCTTTCTTTCTTTCTTTCTTTCTTTCTTTCTTTCTGATTGGGCTTCATGTAGCCGAGGCTGGCCACAAACACTTTACATAGCCAAAAATTACCTGGAACTCTTGATCTTCTTTCTTCTACCTCCTGAGTACTGAGATTTCAGATATGTGTCTTCATGCCCAGTTTATGCAGTGCTTGGAACTGAACTAGGATTGTATATGTACATACAGACAAAAATACACATATACACACACACATACATGCATACATACATACATACATACATGCATATGTACTAATATGACTACCCAAGCATTCTACTAACTGAAGTACATCTGTACTGCCACAAGAGAATATTACTCAGCTATTGACGTCAAACATGTAAATTTCTTATACAATGTGGCTGATCCTTTAAAAAAAATGTCAAGTACAAGAAACCAACAGAAGAAAGGTTATAGAATGCATGGCTTCGAGTTTGTAAAGTATCAAAAATGGGTGAGTATTAGGGACAGCAAGCAGCCTCCTGGTTGACAGGACCTTTGGGCAGGGGATGGATGGTTATGGCTTGTGGGCTAGTGGTTCTATTTTGGTGAGTAAGCGTTCTAGAAATGGGTAGTAATGAAAACTACACAACATTGTTGATGAACGTGATGTCACTGACATGTGCACATCAAAGACTGCTAAAAAGCACAAGTCTTCATGTCCCCATACCTCTAGTTCCAGAACTTGGGAGCTTGAACATAGTCACACATAGACACACAAATAACAACAGAATCTTTAATGTAGTAATGATATACTCACCGAGACTGTCATCATTGCTGTGACCACTGAGATATATAATAGGCACCCATACAGCCATTGTCCCCAAAGGAATTTGCCCTATGATCCAGTCATATAATATTTCTCATCCACTTAATTCTCACAGTTCTGAGAATGTATGTTTTAAACAGAGTAGGAAATTATTATAGAGATTTTGTGGAGTGGTTTAGGTAGAGCTAGGATCTCCTTATTAACTCTGCTGGCCAGGGATTCGATACAGAGGCCAGGAAGGTCCTGAACTCACGGAGACCCTGTGGCATCTGCCTCCTAATGGTGAGGACTACTCTGTACCTGTACCACAAGCCCCAGATTAAAGGGGGTTTTATGGAGACTGAAATCTCTTTCATTTTCTTTTACACGTGTGGCTGTTTTGGCTGCACGGTTATCTGTGCATCTCTTGTATGGCTGTGGAAGACAGAAGAGGGCTTTGCATCCACTGACCTGAAGTTAAAGACAACTGTGAGCAGACATGTGGGTGTTGGGAATCTAAGCCAGGAACTCTGGGAAAGCTGCTAGTGCTCTTAACCGCTGAGCCATCTCTCTATCCCCTTTAAATGTAGATTTCACTATGTGATATTTAACTAAAAGAGACATGCTCCAGGGGGAAAAGGTGATTCCAAGTATAGGTATGGGCTCCTCCAAGGAGAATTACACCAATGAGTAATTTTGAAAAATGAATAAGAAAAGGGGGTCTATGAAGTTTTCTAAGGACTCAGGAGGCAGGATAAGCCATAAGTGGAAAATAGATACCAAAACCCATTGTAATCTGCTAGTACATATTAGATGCCATTGTCCATACAGTATGTACTGTATGGAGAGGGAGCCCAGGGAGACAGAGGGCTGCCTGCCAGGGCTGAACCAGAATCTGGAAACACCTAGGCAACTAGAACGATGCAGCGCCCCCTGGCTGCCTCTTGGGTTTCCGGACGTCTTTGAGCTCAGCCTGGGCACAGAGCACCAGGCCACTGTTGATGGGAAATGGCTTTGTCCCAGGCGGATCGCGGCCTGGTCCTCGCGCTCTGGAAGAAGATGGGAGACAATGTTGGAATCTACGCGACCGAAGCCTTGGAGAGGTACACCCTCGGGCTCACCTTCCAACAGACTACGGGGCGAAGGCGGGCTCTCCGGACCTCCGGGTCCAGATGAGCCCAACCCTATCTTCCCACAGGACCTTCGTGGCTTTCCCCTCCACCAAAACCTACTTCCCACACTTGGACCTGAGGCCAGGCTCTAGCCAGGTTAAAGCCCATGCCCAAAAGGTGGCCGATGCACTGACTCTCGCTACCCAGCACCTGGACGACCTGCCTGCTTCTCTGTCTGCTCTCAGTGATCTGTATGCGCACAAGCTCCGCGTGGACCCCGCTAACTTTCAAGTGAGTCCTGTGTCTGAGCTCACCCGCGGTTGCTGGAGATGCGGGGCCCTTCGAGGCTCGGCGTGGGCACAGATAAATGCAAGGCGGGGCGGTTCTCTTTCTCAGTTCTTCAGCCACTGTCTGCTGGTGACTCTTGCCCGGAACTATCCTGGAGACTTCAGCCCGCAGATGCATGCCTCCTTGGACAAGTTTCTGGATCACGTGACTTCCGCACAGGTCTCTGAGTATCACTAAACTGAGGATGCAGGATAGTTAGTGTACGCTCCAGCCGTGCCCCTTTTAAAGCTCACAGTGTTTGCGTAAAGCTCCCCAGAGTTACACTGCTGTCCTGTATGCAGAGGGGCACAGGAGAAAGGTACACCCAGCCCCCAGTTGTCAGAACAACCAAGAGACTGGAACTAGAGGTAAGCTGGTGTCTCAGACCTCAGATGAGAGGCAGCTGTCCATTGGTTTTGTTGTTTCATTTTATTTTTACCTTTGAGATAAATTTCATATGCTCATGCAACCCAGGCTGGCCTCTCAAATCCATACTACAAACTAGGTTGATCTATCACCCCTGATCCTTCTGTTTCACACCTATCTCCAACCCATCCCCCAGTGGCCACCCACTATCTCGGATTACAGGGCGCACCCCAACAGACCTGGCTCTAGGGTGGTTTCATTTCTTCATTGTATGTATGTATGTATGTATTTAAGATTTACTTATTTTACATATATGAGTACACTGTCGCTGTCTTCAGACACACCAAAAGAGGGCATCAGATCCCATTACAGATCGTTGTGAGCCACCATGTGGTAGCTGGGAATCAAACTCAGGATCTCTGGAAGAGTAGGCAATGCTCTTAACCACTGAGCCATCTCTCCAACCCATGGTTCTTTTTATGTTTATTTAACCTGTCTGTTTGTGTTCTGCGTTGGAGATGGGAAGAAGGGTCTCCTGGGTGCCAAAGTGGCTCCAAGCTGCAGAAAGTGCAACTAACTCGGGAAAGAGACTGGTGATCAGTGAATGAATGAATCAACCTTTACAAAAGAGTAGAAAGAAAGGCTTTATAGAGGACACTTCCAAAGGGTCGTGGGCTGGGTGGTAACTAGAGTCCCACCTGCAGCTGGAGGATGGTCCTAGCACCTTCACACATTCTCAAGTTTCAGAGGAGGCTCAGGGATCGCCACCAGGGAGGCCTATGGCATTGAGTTACACATCCATGTCTTTAG
This sequence comes from Apodemus sylvaticus, assembly GCF_947179515.1. Lineage (NCBI taxonomy): Eukaryota > Metazoa > Chordata > Mammalia > Rodentia > Muridae > Apodemus > Apodemus sylvaticus. The sequence continues at coordinate 94,725,623 of NC_067481.1, forward strand.
CCTTGGCCATATCAGTTACAGAACTGTGGCTTTTGTCTCTCAGAAAGGTGATAGGTACTGAGGTCACAAGTCAGAATAAGTGACCTGTTCCATACAATGCCCTGCCCCCTTCCAATTGGTCTTTGTCTAACTCTGCTCAGGTCCAGGTGGGTTAGGCCTGGTCCTATTACAAGGCAGTCACCTCCTGGATCCACACATAGGGTTCAGAGCTGGAGATGATGCTGAATGAGGGGATCAGTGGATGTCCAGGACACACTGGGCACCATCTCACAGAAAGAAATTCAATCAGTGACCGCCTGTCTTCCTAGCCCAGCCATGCCCAGGGTGTGTCTATTAGGGACTTCCCATGTATGGAGGTTAGTAGTTAAGGCATTGTGTGCCAGACTCAATCTCCCAGAATGAGGTGGGACCAGCACCAAAGCCTGTCCTGTAGAGAGGTGGCAGGGGACCCTCCAACCCTGCCTTCATTGCACTTCAGAGAGGGCAGGGGTTTTTTTCTGGCTGCCTAAAGTCAGTCACATGCAAGGCAGAAAACTGATTTAACCTGCACATTGGCCACCTCTCAGGCTAAGGAACATGCCCTGGACATCCTTAGTCAGACCTTCAGTTCCTACTGGACATGAGACAAACTGTCAGGTATGAGAAAGTGGAAGCTGTGAGGTCACCTCCTATGGCACATGCTTGACACACTTTCTGTGACATGGGAAAAACAGGGACAGAGTGGTCTCAAAATACAGGGGACAAGTGATGGTTCATTATACATGAGACCCTGACTGGGCTAGGCCAGGAGGGAAGAAGAGGATGCACCTTCTGTGAACAGGATGTCGACCTTTCTGTGCCTGGACATTTCTAGAGAACTCTGACTAATGCAGGGAGTAAAACAAACAAACAAACAAACAAACAAACAGAAAAAGACATCTGGGTAGGCTCACCTTCTCTAGGTAGGCCAGCCTGCTCTACAGAGTGAGTTCCAGAACAGTCAGGGCTACACAGAGAACCCTGTCTCAGGGGGAAAAAAAAAAAAAAAGAAAAGAAACCAAAAAACAACAACAAAATAAAGCAAACAAAAAACATAGCAAGACCTAATATTTTTCTCTCACAACATGAAGAAAACATGTGTGGGGATGTTACTGGTGCTAGAGAAGCTGCTCTAAAGTGTTTCCTGGGTCACCATCTCCTCCCCAACAAGGCAACAGCCAAACAAAATAAAAACAAAACAGCTCAGCAAGGACTTGCTGCTCAGACTCCCTAATGAGAGTATAGTGTATGCCCGTCTTTGTATTGAGTATTATACTTGCTCTGAGAGAGTCACAGGTACCACATTGTTCCAGTCCTTGCCCTTCCCTATCAGAGGCCAGGGGTGTGGGTGAGGAGTCCTGGCTGCAGTGGCAGGTGGTGGGCTGGCCCCAGCACAGTGCCCCTGGAACAGCCCCAGCACAGTGCCTTCTTGCTGCTGCTCAGGAGGCAAACAGGTCCCTTTCCTTAGTCCAAGACTGAGCTCACTGCCCCATTCTTTGCATGCATCCTGCCTCCTGGGGTCTCCTTCTGGGTCTGCTCTCCTGATGTCAGCAGCAGCCAGAAAGCAGGTTGCCTAGGTCTGGGTCCCTGGCTCTAGGCTGGGATTTGAATACCTGTCCTGCTTGTAGATCTCTAGAGATACAGTGATGCCCCCAAGGCTGGTCCCTGAGAGCTCCAGCCTGGGGAGCACTGAATACAGCTTTTTAAGAAATATGGTCTCCCTCCCTACACATATACACTCTGCATACCGTACCCCCTTTCCAAGCAGGAGCCTCTCAGACCACTGGGATAATTCCTTCTTGTCTACTCCTATGAATGACATCGTTGCCTCACAGATAAGCTGTCCTTATGGATATGTAGGAAAACACAAGACAAGCTGGAACACACTCAGGCTTTCCTACAGGCAGACATGCACACACACACACACACACACACATGTATACACACACACATGTACATGTGCACGCACACATGCATGCTTGTATTTTCCAAGTAGGAATGTTCCCTCTTTTGTGTCTCCCAAACCAGAAAGAGCCAAAATGATATCCTGTAGCTCTCCTCTGTCCAGAGATATCAATCAGATATAATTAAGTACACATAAAGGTGGGATCCTAGGATTGAGACATTTTATAAAATTATAATCGCATCATTCCCCATGCTTCCCTCCCTCCAACCCCTCCCATGAGTCTCCTCCTCAAATTCATGGCCTCTTTTGCTGTATTTTCTCACACTCTCACACACACAACTATATAAACACAATCTGCTGAATCTGTTTAACGTTGCTTGCATGTTTATGATTTCAGGTCTGACCACTTCATATTGGACAAGAAATTAGGGGGCTCATCCCTGAGAAAGACTCATATTCTTGCACTCAACATTCCTTAGCTGCCTGTAATTCTCGGTCAGGAGGGTGGGCTTTAGATTCCCACTTCCACAGTAGCATGACTATTGATGGTCTTGTTTAGGGTCAGGTCTTGTTTAGGTGACCATATTGTTGACATACCACAGGAGAGGCTTGTCATTTCTAGGAGACTCAATCTCACAGATTTTCTAGTCCCCTGGCTCTCACACTCTTTCCACCCCTTCCTTCTGCAGTGATCTCTGAGCCTTATATCCAGGACTTGTGCTGTAGACATGTCCACTGGGGACGGGCACCTCAGGATCCGATGTCCTCTGTGCTTTGACCACTCGTAGTTTTCCGTAATGATCTTCATGTGTTATACAGAGAAGCCTCTTTGATGAGTGCTGAGACCTACACTTCTCTGTGGGTATAACGATATACATTGAGAATGCACGTAGGAGCTGGGTGCATAAATCCCTTTAAAACCAGCATTCAGGAGGTAAGGCATGGAGATCTCTTAACCCGTCCAGCGGGTCAGTTATTCCAGGGTTCCGAAGAGGCGCTACCTGCGGGTCAAGAGGGGGGGAGAAGGAGGGAGGCCAAGCACCAAGAAAGACGAGTCAATCTGGGTTTTGTCAAAGCCTCGTTTAATGTTCTGGGGTACACAGGTTTTAAGGCTTTCAGGAGGGGCGTACCCCAAGGCAAGGACAAAGAGGGGCAGAGGTATTCCTGGCTTTTACAGCAGGAGATGAGGAGGTTATCTGATGAAGATACCTGGAGTCGGCGATGTTGACGCAGACAGGATCATTCTGCAGTTATCTCGAGACAATGGCTAAACCAATACCCATGGGAGAGGCTCTTGTTTGCTTTTCTCAGGGCCTTAGCCCTGTCAGCCAAAGTGAGGGTCTCTAATGGCTTCCTACAATCTCTGAGTCTGAGGCCAGCCTAGTCTACAGAACAAGTTCCAGGACAGTCAAGAGATACACAGACAAACCCTGTGTTGAACAAAAAACAAAACAAGAGTTCAGAGTTTGGTGGTTTAATAAATGCAGTACCAGGTTCTCCTGTAATATCCACAGTCACGGTGAGCTAAGTTCCCAGTATAAGGCATGACTCTCCCCCTATTGAGCAGGCTTCCATCCAATTAGCTGTAGGTTACTGCCAAGAATGAGCACCCCACTGCACCCTGGGGCTACCTTGCCATGCTGGTCACAGCTGTGGCCCACAGGTAGGATAGCTCTGTAGAACCATTGGCTGCATGCCTCCCTTGGCAGTCTGCATAGCACCTTTCAGGACTATGAAGGCCAGTCCTCAGTGAGGAAGCCTTCAGGTCAGATCCAGCATGAATCCTCTGCGTCCCATCTCCAAAGTGCAAGGTGTCACATAATTTTAGTCAGAGCAGTGAGAGATCTCTGTCAGTTCAAGCCCTGCCTGGTCTACAGAGCAAGTTCCAAGCCAGTGAGACCCTGTCTTAAAAAACAAACAGAGCAGTGAGTATGTGTTTGTGTTCTGCATCCTGGAGCAGCCCAGCAGACCTTACTGCCTGTGCAGACACAAGCTGGGCAAAGATGCCTTATGCACTGCAGTCTAAGTGCAAGTACAAGATGCAGCTGGTCAGAAGGGAGTCTGCGCTCTGCTCTCAGCACAGAAGCTTCCCTCCTGAGATTCCCCTCTGCTTCCCTGGCTGTTAGCAGCATCCAGAACAACTCTGGTCCTGGCTTTCAGGCCACTGGCTCTAGGTTGGCATCTCAGTCTGCCTGGCTATGGTGTTCTGGAATGTGATCTAGCTTTCCAGGCTTTTAGTGGAAGGAGCCAGCCTAAGTTGCACTGGATACAGCTTCCCAGAGGGTGGCGAGGACCACATTCACTAGATTCCTGGCAAAGAGCACACCCTCAATACCTAGGCAGTTTCTTCCTCTCCCTGTAACTTCTTCCTTACAGTTCACCCATCTTTATTATCTTGCAATTATGTATATGCATGTTTCTATGTATGCCATGTGTGTGTGTGTGTGTACACGTGCACATGCCTATGAAGGTCACGAGTGGGTGTGAAATCCCTGGAAGCTGGAGCTGCTGTTACAGGTAGTTTGGATCCACCTCACCTGGGTCTGGGGAACCAAACTCAGGCCCGCAGGAAGGGCAGCAAGCATCCTTCAGTGCTGAGTCACGCCTGCAGCCACGTCATTTTTATTTGTGTGTAGGAAAACACATCAGCAATAAACTGAAGTCCAGACAAGCATTCATACCATTCTGTGTTATCAATAGGGAGAGTCTCTCTGTCATATCTCTGTACCCAGAAAAGGCCCAATAAACGTTTGGGCTGAACCCAGTATCTTCACTAAGTTTAAACAAAGATGAGTCTGAAGGGAATGAGGGTTGAAGGAAAGGAGGGAGAGAAAGGGAGGGTAGAGGATGGGAGAGAAGGACAGGGAGGAGTGGAGGAAGGATAGGAGCAAGAGAAGATTCCTAAGACTAAGACACCCTTTAAGAATCTCAAGGAGAGTTATGCTGTAGACATATCTACTGGGGACGGGCACCTCAGGATCCGATGTCCTCTGTGCTTTGACCACTCGTGGTTTTCCATAATGATCTTCATGTATTATACAGAGAAGCCTCTTTGATGAGTGCTGAGACCACCAAGGCAAGAAGCAGCAGATATATTCGTCAACACAGCAGGCCACCTAGATAACATTTCCACTCTCATGTCAGCCCAGAGTTCCCTCCTTTTCCATGAGCTACATGAGAACCCATTAACTCTGAGGTGACTGTTGTCTGGGCAGGGGAGTGACCTGGGTTCTGAGGTATTGTTGGTCCTTCACTTAATACCAGAGAACCTCCTTGAGGTAGGTATCAACAGCCACTGACTTATGCTTGCTTTCCCCATAGTTCCTAAGCCCAGCATGCCTGTAAGTATGACCAATAACCTGGTTTATTCACACCTGAGGTTCACACCTCCATGGACAAGCTGTTTGCTGCTGTGAACCTCCAGGTACCATAAACCTCTGACTAGTAACACAGACCTCATTCTTTTGGCTCAAAACCATGTCCAACATCCAGTTCTGCGCCTGCCTCCCTTAGTATGAATAACATATATGTATGCCTGAGTTGTTTCTGTCCCTGACATGCCAACAGAATGTATAGTCAAAGTGTCTTGTCCCAGGGACCTTTCTGAAGCTGCAGTAAGGGAGAAGAGCATACAAACTAGATCACAGCAGAACAATTGCACACACCTAAGAGGAAGAAAAGATATGGGGGTAGGGGGAGGGAAGAGAAAAAAAAACAGAAAAAAGTAAAAGAGAATGGATAGCCATTTGGATTCCCCAGACAATTTTTTTTTTTAATGTTATCTCAGTTAGGGAGTTGGTCCCTCTGCTGTCTCCCTCACCCAAGTCAAGGAAGTTAGAACTGAGGCCCAGGACTTTGCACTGAGCACTGCCTCTGGCTCTTATTGTCTGTTTCCTTTTGCAGTGCTGGGGACTGAAGCCAGAAGCTTCCTCAGGCAAAGGGAACAAACATTCTGCTATTCACTTACACCCCAGCTTCTGTCTTATTGTTTGCTTCTCCTAGAAACATGGGGGGTAGGGGTGGGGGTGGGGATGTGTTTTCTCTCTGCAGAAGATGACCTTAAATTCCTGGGCTCAAGCAATCCTTCTGCCTCATCCTGCCAGGACCTGAGGCTCCCCATGTGTGACATCAAAGCCAGCCTTCAGCATTTCCTTATCCGTCCCTGGTAGCACTGGGCAGCAAAGATGCAAGACTTTAGGAAGAGTCTGGTGACTGGCTCCTGCAGTTCCCTGTACCCAAAAGGCTGAGCTAGGACAGTCACTTGAGCCAAAGGACTCAGGCCAGTCTGGAAACTAGAACAAGACCTGGTCCCAGAAAAAGTCAAGAAAGGAGGAACCAGGGCAGGAGAGAGTGGACAAAGAGGAAGAGAGAGGAGAGAAGGGAGAAAGACAGGAGAGAGCTCCTCTGTGGGTCACCAGCATCTTAGCCTTTTGTCAGAACCAGGGTGAATCCTGGGGCTGAGGCCAGAAGCAGGGTGTGGGTTAGGAGGGAGAGTGTGAAACTGGGACCCAGCGGGAGGAGGGGCGGGGTGGGCACTGCTCGTTTGTTTTGAGGGATTTGCTTCTCTGCCCAAGGCACGTCTTCCCAAACACCTGTCATTGGAGGCATAGGAAGGGGTAAAAAGCACCTAGGGGAGACAGAGCCGGAACCTGAGGCTCTTGAGGGCCTTTACAAGCCGCTGAGAACTGCCCAAAGGGCGTATCCCAAGCAGTGAAGGTATATAAGTGCTGCTTATTTAGGTCCCACAAACTTCTGATTCTGATAGACTCAGGAAGCCATCATGGCTATCTCTGCGGAAGACAAAGCCCAACTCAGGGTTCTCTGGGACAAGGTTGCTGGTCGCGAAGACTACGGAGCAGAAGCCATAGGGAGGTGAGATCAGGACACTGCTCTGTGAGGGTCACAGCATCCAAAACAGACCTGGTGCTCAGGGGGCAGCTCCTAACTGTGCTTTCCTGTGTCCTCCACTTCTCTCTCCTCACAGGATGTTCGAAACCCCCCCCCCCACCAAGACCCACATCCCTCACTTTAATCGGGGCCAGGGCTCCCCCCAGGTAGAGCTGCAAGACAAGAAGATAATTGATGCGCTGACCGATGCTGTAAACAACATTGATGACCTCCCGGGCACCCTGTCCGATCTCAGCGACCTGGGGACCCAAGCTTCGTCTGGATCCCCATCAACTTCAAGGTGTGTTCTTGGACCTAGCAGCGGGCATTTGGGACCTGTAGAGGCCTTGAGGTCCCTGTACCCAGGGCAGGGAACATAGAGATTCCTGGGAGTAGAGGCAGCAGGGTGGCTACTATGGACAGACCCTGTCTCTGCAGCTCCTGAGCCACTGCCTGCAGGTGACCTTGGCTAAGAACCTCCCTGAGGAATTCACCCCTGCGGTACACGCCTCTGTGAGCACTGTGTTGACCTCCAAGTATCCTTAAGTTGCCTCCCTCAGGGAGGCCCTTCTTCCCTTCCTTGCACCTGTACCTCTTGGTCTTTGAATAAAGCCTGAGTAGGAAAAAGCCTGTGTGCCTGGTTCTCTGCATCTGCAAAGGTGTCTTATTTGGTGTTGGGAAACCTGTAGTCCTTTAGCCATGGGGCAGGAAAGACAAGGTTCAGAGCCAAAAGGCACAGCTGGATGCCCACACACACTGGAGACTGGGCATCAGGCAATCCCAAGCCCTCCACTCAGGTAGTGAAGTCCTTAATACCTCTTGGACCTCACTGTGAGATCTACTAGAAAAACCGCTAAATATAAACATAACATGAGCATGTGGGTGGACAACAGGTAGCTCAGACAATTTCTTTCTTTCTTTTTTTCTTTGTTGTTTACTTTGTTTGTTCCTTCCTTCTTTTCTTTCTTTCTTTGTTTCTTTGTTTCTTTCTTTCCTTCCTTCCTTCCTTCTTTCTTTCTTTCTTTCTTTCTTTCTTTCTTTCTTTCTTTCTTTCTTTCTTTCTTTCTTTCTTTCTTTCTTTCTTTCTTTCTGATTGGGCTTCATGTAGCCGAGGCTGGCCACAAACTCTTTACATAGCCAAAAATTACCTGGAACTCTTGATCTTCTTTCTTCTACCTCCTGAGTACTGAGATTTCAGATATGTGTCTTCATGCCCAGTTTATGCAGTGCTTGGAACTGAACTAGGATTGTATATGTACATACAGACAAAAATACACATACACACACACACATACATGCATACATACATACATACATACATACATGCATATGTACGAATATGACTACCCAAGCATTCTACTAACTGAAGTACATCTGTACTGCCACAAGAGAATATTACTCAGCTATTGACGTCAAAGATGTAAATTTCTTATACAATGTGGCTGATCCTTTAAAAAAAATGTCAAGTACAAGAAACCAACAGAAGAAAGGTTATAGAATGCATGGCTTCATGTTTGTAAAGTATCAAAAATGGGTGAGTATTAGGGACAGCAAGCAGCCTCCTGGTTGACAGGACCTTCGGGCAGGGGATGGATGGTTATGGCTTGTGGGCTAGTGGTTCTATTTTGGTGAGTAAGCGTTCTAGAAATGGGTAGTAATGAAAACTACACAACATTGTGGATGAACGTGATGTCACTGACATGTGCACATCAAAGACTGCTAAAAAGCACAAGTCTTCATGCCCCCATACCTCTAGTTCCAGAACTTGGGAGCTTGAACATAGTCACACATTGACACACAAATAACAACAGAATCTTTAATGTAGTAATGATATACTCACCGAGACTGTCATCATTGCTGTGACCACTGAGATATATAATAGGCACCCATACAGCCATTGTCCCCAAAGGAATTTGCCCTATGATCCAGTCATATAATATTTCTCATCCACTTAATTCTCACAGTTCTGAGAATATATGTTTTAAACAGAGTAGGAAATTATTATAGAGATTTTGTGGAGTGGTTTAGGTAGAGCTAGGATCTCCTTATTAACTCTGCTGGCCAGGGATTCGATACAGAGGCCAGGAAGGTCCTGAACTCACGGAGACCCTGTGGCCTCTGCCTCCTAATGGTGAGGACTACTCTGTACCTGTACCACAAGCCCCAGATTAAAGGGGGTTTTATGGAGACTGAAATCTCTTTCATTTTCTTTTACACGTGTGGCTGTTTTGGCTGCACGGTTATCTGTGCATCTCTTGTATGGCTGTGGAAGACAGAAGAGGGCTTTGCATCCACTGACCTGAAGTTAAAGACAACTGTGAACAGACATGTGGGTGTTGGGAATCTAAGCCAGGAACTCTGGGAGAGCTGCTAGTGCTCTTAACTGCTGAGCCATCTCTCTATCCCCTTTAAATGTAGATTTCACTATGTGATATTTAACGAAAAGAGACATGCTCCAGGGGGAAAAGGTGATTCCAAGTATAGGTATGGGCTCCTCCAAGGAGAATTACACCAAAGAGTAATTTTGAAAAATGAATAAGAAAAAGGGGTCTATGAAGTTTTCTAAGGACTCAGGAGGCAGGATAAGCCATAAGTGGAAAATAGATACCAAAACCCATTGTAATCTGCTAGTACATATTAGATGCCATTGTCCATACAGTATGTACTGTATGGAGAGGGAGCCCAGGGAGACAGAGGGCTGCCTGCCAGGGCTGAACCAGAATCTAGAAACACCTAGGCAACTAGAAGGATGCAGCGCCCCCTGGCTGCCTCTTGGGTTTCCGGACGTCTTTGAGCTCAGCCTGGGCACAGAGGGCGAGGCCACTGTTGATGGGAAATGGCTTTGTCCCAGGCGGATCGCGGGCTGGTCCTCGCGCTCTGGAAGAAGATGGGAGACAATGTTGGAATCTACGCGACCGAAGCCTTGGAGAGGTACGCCCTCGGGCTCACCTTCCACCAGACTACGGGGCGAAGGCGGGCTCTCCGGACCTCCGGGTCCAGATGAGCCCAACCCTATCTTCCCACAGGACCTTCGTGGCTTTCCCCTCCACCAAAACCTACTTCCCACACTTGGACCTGAGGCCAGGCTCTAGCCAGGTTAAAGCCCATGCCCAAAAGGTGGCCGATGCCCTGACTCTCGCTACCCAGCACCTGGACGACCTGCCTGCTTCTCTGTCTGCTCTCAGTGATCTGCATGCGCACAAGCTCCGCGTGGACCCCACTAACTTTCAGGTGAGTCCTGTGTCTGAGCTCACCCGCGGTTGCTGGAGATGCAGGGCCCTTCGAGGCTCGGCGTGGGCACAGATAAATGCAAGGCGGGGCGGTTCTCTTTCTCAGTTCTTCAGCCACTGTCTGCTGGTGACTCTTGCCCGGAACTATCCTGGAGACTTCAGCCCGCAGATGCATGCCTCCCTGGACAAGTTTCTGGATCACGTGACTTCCGCACAGGTCTCTGAGTATCACTAAACTGAGGATGCAGGATAGTGTACGCTCCAGCCGTGCCCCTTTTCAAGCTCACAGTGTTTGCGTAAAGCTCCCCAGAGTTGCACTGCTGTCCTGTATGCAGAGGGGCACAGGAGAAAGGTACACCCAGCCCCAGTTGTCAGAACAACCAAGAGACTGGAACTAGAGCTAAGCTGGTGTCTCAGACCTCAGATGAGAGGCAGCTGTCCATTGGTTTTGTTGTTTTATTTTATTTTTAGCTTTGAGATAAATTTCATATGCTCTGCAACCCAGGCTGGCCTCTCAAATCCATACTACAAACTAGGTTGATCTATCACTCCAGATCCTTCTGTTTCACACCTATCTCCAACCCATCCCCCAGTGGCCACCCACCATCTCGGATTACAGGGCATTCCCCACCAGACCTGGCTCCAGGGTGGTTTCTTTTCTTTATTGTATGTATGTATGTGTGTATGTATGTATGTATGTATGTATTTAAGATTTACTTATTTTACATATATGAGTACACTGTCACTGTCTTCAGACACACCAAAAGAGGGCATCAGATCCCATTACAGATCGTTGTGAGCCACCATGTGGTAGCTGGGAATCAAACTCAGGATCTCTGGAAGAGTAGGCAATGCTCTTAACCACTGAGCCATCTCTCCAACCCATGGTTCTTTTTATGTTTATTTAACCTGTCTGTTTGTGTTCCGTGTTGGAGATGGGAAGAAGGGTCTCCTGGGTGCCAAAGTGGCTCCAAGCTGCAGAAAGTGCAACTAACTCGGGAAAGAGACTGGCGATCAGTGAATGAATGAATCAACCTTTACAAAAGAGTAGAAAGAAAGGCTTTATAGAGGACACTTCCAAAGGGTCGGGGGCTGGGTGGTAACTAGAGTCCCACCTGCAGCTGGAGGACGGACCTAGCACCTTCACACATTCTCAAGCTTCAGAGGAGGCTCAGGGATCGCCACCAGGGAGGCCTATGGCATTGAGTTACACATCCATGTCTTTAGCCTTGGCCATATCAGTTACAAAACTGTGGCTTTTGTCTCTCAGAAAGGTGATAGGTACTGAGGTCACAAGTCAGAATAAGTGACCTGTTCCATACAATGCCCTGCCCCCTTCCAATTGGTCTTTGTCTAACTCTGCTCAGGTCCAGGTGGGTTAGGCCTGGTCCTATTACAAGGCAGTCACCTCCTGGATCCACACATAGGGTTCAGAGCTGGAGATGATGCTGAATGAGGGGATCAGTGGATGTCCAGGACACACTGGGCACTGTCCCACAGAAAGAAATTCAATCAGTGACCTCTTGTCTTCCTAGCCCAGGCATGCCCAGGGTGTGTCTATTAGGGACTTCACGTGTATGGAGGTCAGTAGTTAAGGCATTGTGTGCCAGACTCAATTTCTCAGAATGAGGTGGGACCAGCACCAAAGCCTGTCCTGTAGAGAGGTGGCAGGGGACCCTCCAACCCTGCCTTCATTGCACTTCAGAGAGGGCAGGGGTTTTTTTCTGGCTGCCTAAAGTCAGTCACATGCAAGGCAGAAAACTGATTTAACCTGCACATTGGCCACCTCTCAGGCTAAGGAACATGCCCTGGACATCCTTAGTCAGACCTTCAGTTCTTACTGGACATGAGACAAACTGTCAGGTATGAGAAATTGGAAGCTGTGAGGTCACCTCCTATGGCACATGCTTGACACACGTTCTGTGACATGGGAAAAACAGGGACAGAGTGGTCTCAAAATACAGGGGACAAGTGATGGTTCATTATACATGAGACCCTGACTGGGCTAGGCCAGGAGGGAAGAAGAGGATTCACCTTCTGTGAACAGGATGTCGACCTTTCTGTGCCTGGACATTTCTAGAGAACTCTGACTAATGCAGGGAGTAAAACAAACAAACAAACAAACAAACAAACAAACAAACAGAAAAAGACATCTGGGTAGGCTCACCTTCTCTAGGTAGGCCAGCCTGCTCTACAGAGTGAGTTCCAGAACAGTCAGGGCTACACAGAGAATCCTGTCTGGGGGGTGGGGGGAAGAAACCAAAAAACAACAACAAAATAAAGCAAACAAAAAACATAGCAAGACCTAAGATTTTTCTCTCACAACATAAAGTAAACATGTTTGGGGGATGTTACTGGTGCTAGAGAAGCTTCTCTAAAGTGTTTCCTGGGTCACCATCTCCTCCCCAACAAGGCAACAGCCAAACAAAATAAAAACAAAACAGCTCAGCAAGGACTGGCTGCTCAGACTCCCTAATGAGAGTATAGTGTATGCCCGTCTTTGTATTGAGTATTATACTTGCTCTGAGAGAGTCACAGGTACCAGATTGTTCCAATCCTCACCCTTCCCTATCAGAGGCCAGGGGTGTGGGTGAGGAGTCCTGGCTGCAGTGGCAGGTGGTGGGCTGGCCCCAGCACAGTGCCCCTGGAACAGCCCCAGCACAGTGCCTTCTTGCTGCTGCTCAGGAGGCAAACAGGTCCCTTTCCTTAGTCCAAGACCGAGCTCACTGCCCCATTCTTTGCATGCATCCTGCCTCCTGGGGTCTCCTTCTGGGTCTGCTCTCCTGATGTCAGCAGCAGCCAGAAAGCAGGGTGCCTAGGTCTGGGCCCCTGGCTCTAGGCTGGGATTTGAATACCTGTCCTGCTTGTAGATCTCTAGAGATACAGTGATGCCCCCAAGGCTGGTCCCTGAGAGCTCCAGCCTGGGGAGCACTGAATACAGCTTTTTAAGAAATATGGTCTCCCTCCCTACACATATACACTCTGCATACCGTACCCCCTTTCCAAGCAGGAGCCTCTCAGACCACTGGGATAATTCCTTCTTCTCTACTCCTATGAATGACATCGTTGCCTCACAGATAAGCTGTCCTTATGGAAATGTAAGAAAACACAAGACAAGCTGGAACACACTCAGGCTTTCCTACAGGCAGACATGCACACACACACATGCACACACACCCATGCACACACACACACATGTACATGTGCACGCACACATGCTTGCTTGTATTTTCCAAGTAGGAATGTTCCCTCTTTTGTGTCTCCCAAACCAGAAAGAGCCAAAATGATATCCTGTAGCTCTCCTCTGTCCAGAGATATCAATCAGATATAATTAAGTACACATAAAAGTGGGATCCTAGGATTGAGACATTTTACAAAATTATAATCGCATCATTCCCCATGCTTCCCTCCCTCCAACCCCTCCCATGAGTCTCCTCCTCAAATTCATGGCCTCTTTTGCTGTATTTTCTCACACTCTCACACACACAACTATATAAACACAATCTGCTGAATCTGTTTAACGTTGCTTGCATGTTTATGATTTCAGGTCTGACCACTTCATATTGGACAAGAAATTAGGGGGCTCATCCCTGAGAAAGACTCATATTCTTGCACTCAACATTCCTTAGCTGCCTGTAATTCTCGGTCAGGAGGGTGGGCTTTAGATTCCCACTTCCACAGTAGCATGACTATTGATGGTCTTGTTTAGGGTCAGGTCTTGTTTAGGTGACCATATTGTTGACATACCACAGGAGAGGCTTGTCATTTCTAGGAGACTCAGTCTCACAGAGATTTTCTGGTCCCCTGGCTCTCACACTCTTTCCACCCCTTCCTTGTGCAGTGATCTCTGAGCCTTACATCCAGGACTTGTGCTGTAGACATATCCACTGGGGACGGGCACCTCAGGATCCGATGTCCTCTGTGCTTTGACCACTCGTGGTTTTCCGTAATGATCTTCATGTGTTATACAGAGAAGCCTCTTTGATGAGGGCTGAGACCTACACTTCTCTGTGGGTATAACGATATACATTGAGAATGCACGTAGGAGCTGGGTGTGGTGGTAAATCCCTTTAAAACCAGCATTCAGGAGGTAAAGGCAGGGAGATCTCTGAGTCTGAGGCCAGCCTAGTCTACAGAACAAGTTCCAGGACAGTCAAGAGATACACAGACAAACCCTGTGTTGAACAAAAAACAAAACAAGAGTTCAGAGTTTGGTGGTTTAATAAATGCAGTACCAGGTTCTCCTGTAATATCCACAGTCACGGTGAGCTAAGTTCCCAGTATAAGGCATGACTCTCCCCCTATTGAGCAGGCTTCCATCCAATTAGCTGTAGGTTACTGCCAAGAATGAGCACCCCACTGCACCCTGGGGCTACCTTGCCATGCTGGTCAAAGCTGTGGCCCACAGGTAGGATAGCTCTGTAGAACCATTGGCTGCATGCCTCCCTTGGCAGTCTGCATAGCACCTTTCAGGACTATGAAGGCCAGTCCTCAGTGAGGAAGCCTTCAGGTCAGATCCAGCATGAATCCTCTGCGTCCCATCTCCAAAGTGCAAGGTGTCACATAATTTTAGTCAGAGCAGTGAGAGATCTGTCAGTTCAAGCCCTGCCTGGTCTAAAGAGCAAGTTCCAAGCCAGTGAGACCCTCTCTTAAAAAACAAACAGAGCAGTGAGTATGTGTTTGTGTTCTGCATCCTGGAGCAGCCCAGCAGAGCTTACTGCCTGTGCAGACACAGGCCGGGCAAAGATGCCTTATGCACTGCAGTCTAAGTGCAAGTACAAGATGCAGCTGGTCAGAAGGGAGTCTGCGCTCTGCTCTCAGCACAGAAGCTTCCCTCCTGAGATTCCCCTCTGCTTCCCTGGCTGTTAGCAGCATCCAGAAGAACTCTGGTCCTGACTTTCAGGCCATTGGGTCTAGGTTGGCATCTCAGTCTGCCTGGCTATGGTGTTCTGGAATGTGATCTAGCTTTCCAGGCTTTTAGAGGAAGGAGTCAGCCTAAGTTGCACTGGATACAGCTTCCCAGAGGGTGGCGAGGACCACATTCACTAGATTCGTGGCAAAGAGCACCCTCAATACCTAGGCAGTTTCTTCCTCTCCCTGTGACTTCTTTCCTTACAGTTCACTCATCTTCATTATCTTGCAATTATGTATATGCATGTTTCTATGTATGCCATATGTGTGTGTGTGTGTGTGTGTGTGTGTGTGTGTGTGTGTGTGTACACACCTGCGCATGCCTATGAAGGTCACGAGTGGGTGTGAAATCCCCGGAAGCTGAAGCTGCTGTTACAAGTAGTTTGGATCCACCTCACCTGGGTCTGGGGAACCAAACTCAGGCCCGCAGGAAGGGCAGCAAGCATCCTCCAGTGCTGAGTCATGCCTGCAGCCACGTCATTTTTATTTGTGTGTAGAAAAACACATCAGCAATAAACTGAAGTCCAGACAAGCATTCATACCATTCTGTGTTATCAATAGGGAGAGTCTCTCTGTCATATCTCTCTACCCAGAAAAGGCCCAAATAAACGTTGGGGCTGAACCCAGTATCTTCACTAAGTTTAAACAAAGATGAGTCTGAAGGAAAGGAGGGTTGAAGGAAAGGAGGGAGAGAAAGGGAGGGTAGAGGATGGGAGAGAAGGACAGGGAGGAGTGGAGGAAGGATAGGAGCAAGAGAAGATTCCTAAGACTAAGACACCCTCTAAGAATCTCAAGGAGAGTTATGCTGTAGACATATCTACTGGGGACGGGCACCTC
Organism: Apodemus sylvaticus; assembly: GCF_947179515.1. NCBI lineage: Eukaryota > Metazoa > Chordata > Mammalia > Rodentia > Muridae > Apodemus > Apodemus sylvaticus. The sequence continues at coordinate 94,741,412 of NC_067481.1, forward strand.
AGGATCCGATGTCCTCTGTGCTTTGACCACTCGTGGTTTTCCATAATGATCTTCATGTGTTATACAGAGAAGCCTCTTTGATGAGTGCTGAGACCACCAAGGCAAGAAGCAGCAGATATATTCGTCAACACAGCAGGCCACCTAGATAACATTTCTACTCTCATGTCAGCCCAGTGTTCCCTCCTTTTCCAGGAGCTACATGAGAACCCATTAACTCTGAGGTGACTGTTGTCTGGGCAGGGGAGTGACCTGGGTTCTGAGGTAGTGTTGTTCCTTCACCTAATAGCAGACAACCTCCTTGAGGTAGGTATCAACAGCCACTGACTTATGCTTGCTTTCCCCATAGTTCCTAAGCCCAGCATGCCTGTAAGTATGACCAACAACCTGGTTTATTCACACCTGAGGTTCACACCTCCATGGACAAGCTGTTTGCTGCTGTGAACCTCCAGGTACCATAAACCTCTGACTAGTAACACAGACCTCATTCTTTTGGCTCAAAAACATGCCCAACATCCCGTTCTGCGCCTGCCTCTCTTAGTATGAATAACATATATGTATGCCTGAGTTGTTTCTGTCCCTGACATGCCAACGGAATGTATAGTCAAAGTGTCTTGTCCCAGGGACCTTTCTGAAGCTGCAGTAAGGGAGAAGAGCATACAAACTAGATCACAGCAGAACAATTGCACACACCTAAGAGGAAGAAAATATATGGGTGTAGGGGGAGGGAAGAGAAAAAAAAAGAGAAAAAAGAAAAAGAGAATGGATAGCCATTTGGATTCCCCAGATGATTTTTTTTTAATGTTATCTCAGTTAGGGAGTTGGTCTCTCAGCTGTCTCCCTCACCCAAGTCAAGGAAGTTAGAACTGAGGCCCAGGACTTTGCACTGAGCACTGCCTCTGGCTCTTATTGTCTGTTTACTTTTGCAGTGCTGGGGACTGAAGCCAGAACCTTCCTCAGGCAAAGGGAACAAACACTCTGCTATTCACTTACACCCAGCTTCTGTCTTATTGTTTGCTTGTCCTAGAATCAAGGGGGGGGTAGGGGCGGGGTGGTGGCTGCAGCGTGTGTGTGTGTGTGTGTGTGTGTGTGTGTGTGTGTGTGCGCGCGCGCATGCACGGGCGCCTGCCAGGACCTGAGGCTCTCCATGTGTGACATCAAACCCAGCCTTCAGCATTTCCTTATCCATCCCTGGCAGCACTGGGCAGCTAAGATGCAAGACTTTAGGAAGCGTCTGGTGACCTGCTCCTGCGGTTCCCTGTATCCAGAAGGCTCAGCTAGGACAGTCACTTGAGCCAACGGCCTCAGGCCAGTCTAGAAGCTAGAACAAGACCTGATCCCAGAAAAAGACAAGAAAGGAGGAACCAGGGCAGGAGAGAGTGGACAAAGAGGAAGAGAGAGGGAAGAAAGGAGAAAGACAGGAGCGAGCTCCTCTGTGGTCACCAGCATCTTAGCCTTTTGTCAGAACCAGGGTGAAGCCTGGGGCTGAGGCCAGAAGCAGGGTGTGGGTTAGGAGGGAGAGTGTGAAACTGGGTCCCAGCGGGAGGAGGGGCGGGGTGGGCACTGTTTGTTTTGAGGGATTTGCTTCTCTGCCCATGCCAAGTCTTCCCAAACACCTGTCACTGGAGGCATAGGAAGGGGTAAAAAGCACCCAGGGGAGACAGAGCTGGAACCGGAGGCTCTTGTGGGCCTTTACAAGCTATGCTGGGCAGAGCACAGCAAGCCGTTGAGAACTGCCCAAAGGGCGTATCCCAAGCAGTGAAGATATATAAGTGCTGCTTATTTCAGGTCCCACAAACTTCTGATTCTTATAGACTCAGGAAGCCATCATGGTTATCTCTGCGGAAGACAAAGCCCAACTCAGGGTTCTCTGGGACAAGGTTGCTGGTCGCGAAGACTATGGAGCAGAAGCCATAGGGAGGTGAGATCAGGACACTGTTCTGTGAGGGTCACAGCATCCAAAACAGACCTGGTGCTCAGGGGGCAGCTCCTAACTGTGCTTTCCTGCACTTCTCTCTCCTCACAGGATGTTCGAAACCTTCCCCCCCACCAAGACCTACTTCCCTCACTTTAATCTGGGCCAGGGCTCCCCCCAGGTAGAGCTTCAAGGCAAGAAGATAATTGATGCGCTGACTGATGCTGTAAACAACATTGATGACCTCCAGGGCACCCTGTCAGATCTCAGCGACCTGCATGCCCACAAGCTTCGTGTGGATCCCATCAACTTCAAGGTGTGTTTTTGGACCTAGCAGTGGGCATTTGGGACCTGTAGAGGCCTTGAGGTCCCTGTACCCAGGGCAGGGAACATAGTGGTTCCTGGGAGTAGAGGCAGCAGGGTGGCTACTATGGACAGACCCTGTCTCTGCAGCTCCTGAGCCACTGCCTGCAGGTGACCTTGGCTAAGAACCTCCCTGAGGAATTCACCCCTGCGGTACATGCCTCGGTGGACAAATTCCTTGCCTCTGTGAGCACTGTGTTGACCTCCAAGTATCGTTAAGTTGCCTCCCTCAGGGAGGCCCTTCTTCCCTTCCTTGCATCTGTACCTCTTGGCCTTTGAATAAAGCCTGAGTAGGAAAAAGCCTGCGTGCCTGGTTCTGTTTGCAAAGGTGTCAAGCCTCTAGGTCGTAAGATTATTTTGTTGCTACTTCAGAACTATTATTTTATTAGGAATTGTAAATACTTGATATGCAGGTTACTTTACACAGGACCGCAAAAGACTCACAACCTGCAGGCTGAAAACCACTTCTCTAGGCCCTAGTCTAGCCTGGGTCCCTATGCTGAGGAAGGCCAGGCAGTAAGGAAAGGGAAGACCAAGTGAACCTTTCCATGGGGCTCTGGATAACCACTGGCCTACAGTGCCTCGTTTCTTTCACTCCTACCCTTGGTATCACATCAGCTTCAACACGAATTTACTGGAATGCAATTTCTCCCCCAACTGTTACCTTTCATTTCATTCACACAGGTCAGAGGTGGAAGTCTAACCAAATGCTTCTTTAGATGTAAATCTACCCTGCAGAGCAGGCCCTGGATTATCAGGCTCAGTACCAATACATCCAGTCTTAGAGGCCATATAGTTAGAGTTTAGGGCTATACAGTGAGACTCATTCTCAAAAGACAGACAAAAACAAACCTTGGTGGGTTTGAATCCAGCCCAGAACTACAAAGTCAGGGTTCTCAGTAACTCTGAGCAGTCACAGCAGTGTTTCCCTGGGCCCATGAGTGACACAACATCCCACACGAGCGACCGAGGGAAGGTTTATTTGGTTCACAGTTGAAGGGTACAGTCCTGTGATGGGAAGTCATGGCTGCAGGAACTTAAGGCAGCTGGTCACATTGCATCTGCAGTCAGGAAGCTCTTGCCCTCCTTTTTATTCAGTCTAGGACCCAGCATATAGCATGGTGCAGCCCACATTCTACGTGGGTGTCTCAAGGAAACACCTGCATGGCACACCCAGGGGTGTGTTTGCATGATACTATGCCCATCGAGTTTAGCATGTTAACCATCACTGTGAGTAACATGCTGCTTACACTCTGAATGGAGTATTTTTTACCCATAAAAGTAATGGGATTCCATCACACAACTGAGTTTTATAGAAACTTTGAGTGGAAGAAGCCAACACACAAAAGGCCATCCAGTGTATGAGTCCATGTTTGTGAAATATCCAAATGAGCAAACTATAGACAGAAAACAGGTTCCTGGTTGCCAGGGGCTTCAGGAAGAAGCTGGACAGTTCCAACTGTGGGTTGAAGTTTTCTGTCTGGATGAAACATCCTGCAACTTGGTTATCAGTGATGACTGCACAACACTCATACTTATACACATCAGAAGTGGCTAAAATGGTAGTCTGTTATAAGAAGCTTTGTTGCATTTTGCTATCACTGGAATACATCACAGCATTCTATAAACTGTTCTGAAAAGAACATGTGCTAGGAGTCACAGACAGTATCTTGAGAATTAGTTTCATTTTAGCAGTAATTTAAATTTAGACCCAAGAAGTGTGTTAAGAACTCAGTAGGTAGAAGACACTGACAAATTACACATTAAAATTCAGTGTATTCTAATAGTGCATGCCAGGTATAAAAAAAAGTGAGGCTTTAGAGTCCAGGTAAGCTTAAAGCTTCCAGGTAACTATTTAACACAGCTAACTTTGTTTAAAAAAATAAATAAATAAATAAAATAAAAAAGAGCTCACACATTCTAGGACCAGACTGCAGAACAAAGCCAAACGGCTGACAACTGATCCTGCTGTTGGGGACCCCATCAAGATAAACAAGCTTTCCCAGAGCTTCCTGAACCATTTGTCACTTGTTAACCTTCACCTGGCCCCACTCTGGATACTTCTGTCCTACCATGCAGGCCTTGACAGTGACATTCCTGAGCCACATTACTCAGGTACTGACTTCCAAGTACTGTTGAACTTGGGTCCTCCAAGGGGCACAGCCTGCATCTCCTCTCATGTTCAATGCAATGGGCCAAGTTCCAAGTAGCATAGATCCCCCAAGTGAAGACCCGGCCTTTTACCTGTCACAATGACTGTGGGACATTGGGAAATTCAAGAAGCCTCCAACAAGAGGTCTAGGGTTATTCACCACAAATACGGAGGCTGGATTTGGCCACCCTGAGCAAATACTGCAGCTTTTGTCCCTCAGAAAGCAACAGGCCAGCACTACAGGTCCTATACGTGCAGGAGTAGTCTTGTTTGATTAGACTCTCTCTAGAGATGCTTCAAGTTCACCCTCCTGTTTTCAGATCCTGGACGGGCTGGGCCTAATTTACTGATAGGCCTCTTCTCCCCTGTGGGTGCTGGTAGATGCCCTGTACATCTAAAACAGTTTCAAAAACAAGGACAGTGCCACCTACTGGCACAAAGATGACCTACATGAGACAAGACAAAAATAACTTCCATTATCAGGAAGGCTTGTGGTAAAAGCACTATATAGGCTGACTCCAGAAATTGTGTCTACAGGCCCAGTGCCTATCACATAGACAAGGGAACCAGGAGCTACCCAACCCAGTTTTCCTCTGGTTTTAGAGGGAAAGTAATGCCTTATTCCAGCCTAAGAATCAATCACGGTCATTGCAGAAACCTAATTTAAACTGCTTCCCCCATTTGCTATCTCTTAGATATATATGTCCTGTACACCCACCATCATTACTAACACAAGTCAAACACAAGTCCTGATTGACCAAGTAAAAGAAATCGTGAAATTATCTGCCAGAGCACATGTATGACATGGAGAAAGCAGTGTGGATTTGAGAGAAGCATTATAATTACCGGTCAGAATTGTGACTTCTTCATTCAGTGGGCAACACCGCAGGCCTAGAAAGAACAAGAGGGTGCAGGAAGGGTCTATCTCCTCTATCCTCCTATATATATAGGTATCCTCCTATACCCTGGCCTGGGGAGACTGGTTACTGGGTTTTTGAAAACTACTGGCTCTCCAAGTTCCTCAGCTTGGAGGCTTGCTCTGGAACCTAACCAGTACCTGTCCCGGGCCCTCAGGCTAATCTATGATTAATGGTAGACCCTATGATTTCTTGCATAATGGCCAGTGACGCCGCCACCACCACAAACACATCTCTTGTTATCTATGTTCACCTAAATTACAGAAAACTTCAATTAAGGAAAGTTAACAAAACATCAAGAGGCAGAGTGAAGTGGATCTGAGTTTGAGGCCAGCTGGTACTACAATGAGTTCAGGAAAGCTGGGGCTAGAGAACCCTGTCTCAGAAATAAAAAAAAAAGAAAACAAAAACTAAGCATCTAGGCAAGTTGGGACAGTGTTAGTAACAGCTACTTAGGACTGAGACAAAAGTGCTCTGAGTCCTGAAATCCCAGGTCTGCCCAGGCAAGACTGTCCTTCCAGAAAAAGTTCAAAAAACAACAAAAAAATTTTGCCACGACGTCCTTGTAAAAATCACCCTCCACAAGAGACTGCAGAAAGTGGGAGTTCTGCAGCTCTGAGGAAGCTGACCACTCAAAAAGATGCTACCTAAGCAGGAGGTCTGCCTATTGTACCCAGTAGCTGTATAGCATGTGAGCCCAGGGATTATCCTGTGGGTACTACAGACCATGGCACAGAATGTTTCCACTAACTTTACTCTGTGATAAAACAATGCAAAACAGCTGTTTCTCCATATACACATTTAAAGAGAGTAAGGGATCCAAAATGGACATATGGATGTTGGCTCTAAGGTTAGGTCTGTCCAGTTAAGGCCCAAAATAGTCCAGGAAACAAAATGTACCCAGCATAATAAGTGGACACTGCTAGTCAAAATGTCTACTTGGGGCCCAAGAAGCCCAGGTACACACCTTATTCCAGGAAGACTGCAGAGGAGAGCTAAAAACTGAGCCCCACCTGGAGGCCAAG